>NW_024533266.1:0-48616 GCF_016097555.1 Gigantopelta aegis
TTACAAAGATAACAGAAATGCTATTGCGGATTGTGCAACAGGAGTATCTATTATAAGGTGCACGATGTCTGATCATTTTGTAAATATCTGTCAGTAGAATTTACTGACACTCCCTTCTTAAATTGTTACCTTTACTCTTAGTTGGTTTTAAACTCTATCTACAGTAAGTCATGAACATATATACTTTAGTTTGTTAATAGTAAGTGAAATGTTTAAAGTTCATTTGATAATAGTTGTCAATAGGTAAAGATATGAATAAAATGAACAGTTTGAGTTGTCTTTGTCTTGTGTGGTTCCAATGTTACTGTCATAATACAGGTGACATAAGACTACAGTATCTTATAGTATGTATTGTAAATATTATTACATTCTGTTTCATTAAGTCTAGAAGATTGAGTTTGATATATTTGTACATGAGGAAATTATGTATTGGTCTACCTACTAATGTTGTACATAGGAATCCTCTGTAGTCACAAATGTTTGATAGGTGTGGTTAAGTACAGTAACTATACTGAGCGCGTACATGTTAAACAAAAAGAAGGAATTTACAAAAAAAAAATGAGTTATCAATTGATTTGACTCTTTTCTTGATATATTAAATTATTTTATATGTGAATTTATTACAGTTATAGTAACAGATAGTCTGGTAGGCCAGCCCCCTTTTGCTTAGAGAGGAAGGGTTTTTAGTCCATACTAATAGTACAGTTGTCTCTTTCACTAGCATTCCTGATACAGCCACAGTCTTGTGCCTACATTATTATAGTGGGTGTGGCTGAAAACTACTTTGCTCTAAAAAGTGCAGGATCTAAGACAAGTATCATTAGATGTTTCATTCTGAAATATGGACTATCTTTATCCTTTTCTTGTTTTATTCACAATAACTTTCATTTAGTCATGTTGACTTAACTCAAAAAAACATTATGGTTTAGTCTTATAACCACTCAAGAGAAAGGGACTGAGTTGATTTTGTTGCTTTTTTTTTGGTATTAACACATAAAATTAACCATAATATTATGGTTTACATAATATAAGTTCCTTTTCATCAACTGTAATATGCTACCAGATCCTTTCTCTCTAAGCCAAAGCGGGCTGACCTCCCAGACTATATATGGTACTATATTATCAAATATTAATATATTAACTTTTTGAAAATATGTACTTATCATTTAAAATAATTGACAATAGAGATCAAATTATAACCAGTTTTGTTATATTTATGTTCTATATAGTTAAAGAATCTGAGTTTAACATCAAGACATTCTCTACTTAAAACTAACAAGTCTACATTTTGTTGAATTAGCTGTCATGCTTGTACTTGTGTCTAATATATGTTGCCCTATGGTAACTGTTCATACCAGACACTTGAGTTTTAATAGTCTCATTCCTAGACTCCAAGTAAAGGTAGTCTGTTACATTGCTTCATATTCCTTGGTTCTAGTGTCATCCTGTACTTGTTAACTCCATCTAATCATATATAATTGTCCATATGACAAGTTGCTGATGGTCACATTACACATGAGAAGTCAGTAATAAAAATCATGATAATTTCTGAGACTAAATATTATCATTTTCAGATGATATAGATGTTACAATTATAAAGTTTGTATATAATCATCATAAGATAAAAACCAAGTAACACTCAACTACAAATTATAACATAATTATAACTATCTATTACTAGAACAAGAGATATCTCTCTAAAAATCCACAAACAAGTTTGCTATATTAGTCATTTCTGAGAGACATCAATTATAGCAATGATATGTTTTTCCACATGATCATATGATCACTGATGTCACACTGATGTACTAGGACCAAGAATTTGAATCAAACGCACTAGACTACCTATTTATAATCCTCAAAACCACAGCATTCAAAATGTTTAGATCTATTATATTCTAAGTCATGTGTAGTTATCTGAAAGGACATTGTGTTTTGAGGATCTGAGAAGGAAATCTACCATATAGCAAAATCAAATAAAAATTGGATTAACAGTTTCAGATTTTGCTAAATTTTATCATCAAATACTTTCAATGTAAACATTAAAACAGTCACCACAAAAGGTTATTTAATGAATCCCACATCTCTCTTGTATATAAACAATGTGTTCTATCATAACAAAAATAGTTTTAATGACATCATTATTACTTATGTCCATATTATAGGTGGACACAGTCAGTGTATTAATATTTGTCAGTTAACAATGTATGTAGTAGTTAGTCTATTTTAGTTACTATTTCATGTCAATAAAGTTACATTATAAATAACAGTACTTGTAGTGTATGGTGATATTTTATTATATTATAATTTTAATAAACTAATATGACATTATCTGAGTCTTACCTCTTTTGTCTGACTCTTCATCCTTTGTCTCTTTATCATCATCAGTGTCCTTTAATATATCATGTAATACTGGAACTCTATATAAGATATTCATGTACATGTATATAGTGTAATATGATAACATTTAGTATAAAACATTATTGACTGTAAGAGATAGAATATATCATATAAACTACTTGTGGAGTGGTTTCATCTTTATTATCAACTGAACCTTTTAACTGATCTTTTAACTCTAATATTAGTGGAGACTCTACTAGTCACAATTAAGACATATATATTATTAACAATTATTATATTATTACCTGTAGTTTCATGTGTGGACTCTTCTTGGCTGGATTTTGTTTCAATTTCCTCAAGTCCTTGGTCATTTACTGGTTTTACGAACCTTCGGTATAAATGCTAGATCTAGTAACAATGTCATATAATGAGAAAGTCACTAATACCAGTTACCTTTTAAGCTCTGTTTTAACTCCTCAATCTGTTGGTCTCTCTCTCTTAGCTGTAAGGTCAATGACGTTATATATCTTTAGTGTCTCTAGTTCTTTCTGTCTCTCAGTAGACACTGACAGTATATTTCTTCTCAATAGCTTTATATAAAATTAGAAGAAATTGATCACTAATATATTATGAAAAAATACTGACAACATTGGACTTGTGATTGATGTTATATTAATTTACCTTCCTTTGTTTTCACAAGTGATGTTAAATGTTCAATTGTCTTTTTCTTTTATTTCTCTTGTTTCTATATAAAGGAACATTAAGTTATTAATCAGATATATTATATAATAAACAGTAATTAAATAAACAATAGTTGTACAGAATATACCTTCACTTTGTCTGACAACAGATGACATTTGCATAGTCATCTTTTTTCCGGATGGTTTGTTCTAGTTCTAGACGGCTTCTCAACTCCTTTGTATTCTCTTTCTAAATAGTTCTAATCTCCTATATATCAATAAACACACATGTAGTAACTGTTGTCTAATATACTAATCATCTCTTACCTTGTCTCTTCTATGATCATAAATGTGCAGTGACCAACTGTAAGTTGAAGTAATCCTTTCTCTTTCATCATTTCAAGAGTCTCCTGAGCTCTGGCAATAAGTAGAGTTGTTAGATTGAGTGAAAAAAACAGGTGACAATGATGGAGTTGCCTCTTTGTATGTAACGAATCTCCACATTTATCTCAAGTGACATGGAAATAATGTCCTCGATATCTTTCAAAGTACAATCTTTAGGATCCCAGTTTAACACAAAGACAATTGTCTCACATTTGAGAAGAGAAGGACTGTTTGTTATTTTAAATCTTTCATCCAGACAGAGAGAAGCTTTCGTTTTTTTCACAAAATGACTGAACTAGATCCTTGTATGTTTGTATATGTGTCTCAGCTTCTTTGATTTTGAAGCGTTTCACAATACCCTCCAGACAACTGATATTAATGACTGTACAATGATCATTTACAACATCTAGGACATCATCAATGAATAGATTGAGCTATTTGAGATTTGAAGTGAGAATATCCATCTTCAAGAAATTGGTTTCAGCTTATCCAGAGGTGGGGTGTGGTATTGATAGCTTCTCGGATATTACTAAAGGCTATTGCAAATTCACTTTTAATTGATCCAAAAATAGGACTCAAACTTTGAGGAAGTATAATTTCCTTTACTGTATCATCTACAATAAGATCAAGAAATAATCCTTCAAAATATCACACAAAGTATATACTAACCTTGTCTTGAAGCTGTAGTGCTATCTACTGATTTAGTGGTAATGGGTTAACTCTGGTCTGTACTTCAGGAATGATGACATCAGGAAAATACTTTCTCTATCAAAAATTAATATTAAAATTATCATTTAATATAATGAGTACATAATAATGTATTTACCACAATCCTTTAAGATAGCATTAGCACATGGTACAGTGCTAGTAAATTTTAACAGCACACTAGCAAAGATATCATGTGATGATAGTTGGTAGTACAGCATGACGTACAGCACCTAACAACATCAATAATGCTTTATTTTGTTGACAAAGACTTGGCAGTATATTGTATAATTGCTAATCTAGTTTTTGTAATAACTCCCTCTCCACAGAGGTAGCGTGCTACTCTAACAGGATATCGGAGAGACTGAGAGAGAGTACCATAATGACAACGTAAAATGTCACTAGCATGATCTTCATGACTACTACAACTTGTCATTACTACCTCTTGAACAGTACTTGATATTTGTCTGGTCATCTGGAAATGTTTGACCTATTACATTACAATAAACATTAATTATAAATTATTTAATTGGTTTCTTACCATATTCACTGATAATTCTCTCAGATAGCATTTTTGTTTCTTCAAACTTGGACAGTACTGTTGCTAACACTTTCAACTTCTTATGATTTGAAGATATTGCTATATGTATAGCAGATAACAGAGTTGTCTTCTTCTCATCTGGGGACCTTGCAATGACTCTATCTTATCAAGTGGTTTCTTCACTGATACATGTCCCACTAAATAAGAGCTGGGACACTTTTATAGAATCAATCAGACATTGTGATAGTGTATCATTATGACATTGAAGAATACTAGTTGCTTCATTAGCTAGAGACTGAGAGTCCCTTCCTATAATAAGAACAATACACAATCCATAAACAAACTAATAATATAACATTTATAACTAGATGTATAGTAAAGATTTTGTACTAGTACGCACTAGTAGGAAGGCTACTGGATTTTCTCCATATTTGCTCATACTCATGGGCAACAGTGATTTCTTCAATGACTGCCTTCCTCAAAACATCTATCACTTGTCTTCTGGTAGCATCAGGTTTGGTATCTAACCACAACTCAAACATTTTTGTTGTTTTATATATGGAGTCATCTGGTAGCTTGTAAATATCATTCAACTTCTTAGCGTTCATTTTAAGCTGAATTCCTAAGTGATACCATTTACTACCAATACGAATATGTTCACATAATTCATCAAGTGTTGGTTTCTCTTCTAGAATATCCTCGAAAGACAGGTTTCCTGTAGCCATTGTTTCTTTGTTTACACGCTCAGACATCCGTCAATAAGTAAGGCGACCACCCAAGATCTTAATTGTTGGGCGTGGTATGGCCTGGAATTTACTTTCCCCTTCACTTGCAGCATCAACAATTTACTATTGCGCCATATTTCATAGACTTCATAGACAGTACTGACTGTTACGAGAATTATAAACAAAGAACATCTTTAATGAGAGGTAAGATGCTGTGCTTGTGTAATAATTATCATTGACTGTGTTTTTAAAATTACTTATACCAAGTTTTATTGTACACTTGTTTAGTGCTATTATAGTAAATATTATATATGTAACATCCAGCTGTGTCCATGATAACACATGTACATGTATAGTATTATAATATGTAATTTATTATTAATTCACTATATTTATTTATTTCAATATCATGTGATAAATTATTGTAAGTGACTAAATCCTTTGAACCTTGTACCAAACAAAATTAAGTTTATATTAAATAATACATTTATTGAACTTAATTCCTCTACTCTAGATAATGGAGTATTTGCTATATAGCCTATATAAATTTCTTATAGTAGTGTAACAGTTTGAATATTTTCAAAGTATATATAATGATTCAAGAGTTAATACATAGTATGTTCTCCCTTACTAGCTACACTATACTTGTGTTTACATATACTAATTAAGGGGAGTGGTCTTATATGGTCTTCTATTTACCAACTATTAGTATGACACTAACTTAGTACTGGCTACATGTAGTTATATTAAAGATATTAAAATGGACTATGTGACTTTATGTACATTGTTTCACTGAATTTGTGTCATTTTCAATATCAATTAATTCCCAAATCATTTAGAAATTTTTGGGGGCCTATTTAGAACATTTTACCACATGTACATGTACAAGTATATTTACATGTATGTATTTCCCTAATATTGATGTCAGTTTTCATGTGATAAACAGTTCATAACATGAGCAAAAAAATTGTCACGCTGCAATAAACTCACTCTATATTATTATTATATGAAATAATGTCATAATAATTTATGTAAATTTATGATATTAAGAGAACAAAGAATTGAGTATGTTCTTACGTAATAATTATTGATAACTAGACATACCACAACAGTACATCTAATTACATGGAATAATTAAAACATGTACTTCATTAATACATTCTTTTAGTAACATAACTAATTTTTCATTATTAATTTTTTTATAGTTACTTTGTAATTATTACTTCCTTGGACAATGGCTCATGTCTCCTTACCACATAGTATATCTATGCTGACTTAGATCAAATCAATCATTACTATAACTTTATCAAGAAGACATCCATTTTAAATAGTCATTCTTAAGTCATCCATTCATTTCATCTGTTCATTAGGTATCACACAATAGTCTGTAATGGATGGATAGATAGTCAACTAATGGACAGATGTTTTCAACATTACATTTAAATGTAATATCTATTGTCAGAATTAATCCATCTATCTACACTCCATCTACTATTGATCCATTTTCATCCATCTATGCATCCATTTATACATTAATCTGTAATCAATACTACACAATAATATTATAAGTTAATAACATTAATTTTAATGTATTATAGGTGAAAGTTAACGAGAAGTTTGGTTCAACAACATTTTAGTGTCACAGTGGGGAAGGTTGTTTGCACTGAAAGACATTAGCAACATACAGGCTGGACATAGTCCATTTTAATATATTTAATGTAATTACATGTAATATATATAGCCAGTACTAAGTTAGTGTCATACTAATAGCTGGTAAATAGAGACCCATATAAGACCACTCCCCTTAATTAGTATATGTAAACACAAGTATAGTGTAGCTAGTAAGGGAGAACATACTATGTATTAACTCTTGAAATCATTATATATACTTTGAAAATATTCAAACTGGTTACACTACTATAAGAAATTTATATAGGCTATATAGCAAATACTCCATTATCTAGAGATTAGAGGAATTAAGTTCAATAAATGTATTATTTAATATAAACTTAACTTTTGTTTGGTACAAGGTTCAAAGGATTTAGTCACTTACAATAATTTATCACATGATATTGAAATAAATAAATATAGTGAATTAATAATAATGTACATATTATAATACTATACATGTACATGTGTTATCATGGACACAGCTGCATGTTACATATAATATTTACATAATAGCACTAAACAAGTGTACAATAAAACTTGGTATAGTAATTTTAAAAACACAGTCAATGATAATATTACACAAGCACCAATGTCAAAGTATTCATCTCATATAGGAATCCTTACCCACTAGCTTAATGGCTTAGAGGGGTCACCAATAGTAGCGAGGAAAAATCACTTCCTGGTAAATTAATCCCACCTATAATTAGCCCTACACCCAGTCCTGAAATAAGTCGGGAAGTGAAAGTAGAGATGTTAACACAAGTGTATCTCAAAATTCTTATGATTCAGAAACTAATGTGTTCAGTTTTCCTGGTCCACTTGAAATATTGAAACATCAGGCTCTCAACAGAATTGACATTATTAAATGACATTATTAAATGACATTAGTGACATTTCACCAGACAATTTCCCATCAAAACACCTATTCATATGATCAACCAGACTCACAGAGTTTTAAACTGTTTCTAAAAGCCAGCCTAGTCCACCTCGCCACTGTCAGGCTCCCATTCCACCTAAAGGTGGTTCTCTGAGCCACTGTTCTATGTCTCTGAACATTCTAGTCAGGAAAAGTCCACGACCTCATCTTAAATCTCAAGGTAGTTTAAATGGGAGCTCACCACGTCATACATCTGACCAAAGTCTCAAAATGTCACCTAGCATCCCAAAGCGAAAAACTTCACCTCTTCCATCCCCAGGAAAGGAGAAACGTACCTCTAGACATTTAAGTTTAGATGGAACTCCCACTTCTATCACTATTGACAAATTCATCTGCTCCTACTGTACAAGACAAAGGTTCTGAAATTAATAAAAAAAATCCATCCCCTATTAGGGATCTATAGAACTACAGAGGGAGCTTTCACAGGAACTGGTTAGATCAAGTAAGTTACTACAACGAGAGGAAACATATATACCACAAAATACCAGAGAGACAAATGAGTCAAGAAAAAGAAAAAAACAAAAACATGTTCCTCAATAAAAAGAACATATTTATCACAAGATATCTGAAATACAAGGTAGTCATAATAAAGTGGTAAAGAGAACTGGTCTACAAGAGAAAAATGCTGTTCATTCCAAAACCAATCTTGTACAAGATAGGAAATCAAACTCACGATAAGAAAAAGAAAAAAGTCAAAAATGACAATCAAAATGTAAAAGCATTTGGTGTTAATAATGTTATCATATCTGAGCTTAGTAATCTTTTGGTAGCAATTAGACATGGCACCCAGCTAAACAAAGTCAAAAGTGAAGAAGACAAGAGACACGAGGATTTCTCCCATGCTGTGAGATGTAGCAGCCATATTGGAATGAAGACAAGGATTAGTTAACTATGATAATGAATTTGAAGAAGCTGCGGTACAGGAAGCTGAATGGGAAGACATGTGAGCTGTTGCTTAGCAACTAGAATGGTAAATAAACAAAAATAGCAAGCAATAAATCAAAACAAATAAATTTTAAACAGTTTGAACAACAACATTATCATCTCATCACATAATCTTTTCTAATATAATTCTGTTAATAACTTATCATGTTATTGATATAATATTATGGTGTCATGCCATTTCGTCTAATCCCATTTTGTCTAACAAAATGGACTTTTGTCCCATTTTTGTCTAATAGTGTCTAATAGTGTAAAAGGTCTAAACTAAGGCCAGTAAAGGTGATGGAATTCTAATTCCAAGAACTAATAGTGTAATGGCTTTTGATGTCTAGAGTACTTAAGAGGAGCCATTTCATACATACAACATATTAAATCAATGGAGTTTGTTACAACAACAAAAGGAGCTAGATCACTTATACACCAGGGTTATAGGTACACACTCAATCGAAGAACAGCAGATGGGCAGATAGAAGTTTGGCCTGGAAGAGCAGCCACTGATGTTTATGACCAGCTAGTATCCTGCAATGTTGTTTTTATCAGGTCTTCACCTTGCATGTTTTAAGCATGGGACAACAGTTCCCTCTCATACATGGATAGATGGCAACTTTCCTATTCATTTGTGGAATGTTTATACACAAGAGGGTCTTCGCCTAATAACAATGCTGAAGGATGGCACAGTAAAATGAAGAAACTTGCTGGGAAATCACACCCAAACATTTACGAGGCAGTCACCCTTTTCAAGTCTAAACAAGCTGCAACAGAAGTCAGTTTAATGCAGCTGGCTGCAGGAGGGCTTCCAAGAAGAAGGAGAAGAAAGTACAGAAAACACAAGAACAGACAGAAAACTATTAAGGAAAAGCATGAAGCAAGAGATTATACGTTAAAAAACTTAGGATGTATAGCCATTGGGGATCTTTGTAATTACTGTTATTTAAATCAATTTTAGTTTTTTAGACGAAATGGGAAAATTGCACATTTTGTTAGACGAAATGGGATTAGACGTAATGGCTATAAACAATATTATGTCCATATATGGAATTTTTTTTTTTTTTTTTTTTTTTTTTTTTTTTTTTTTTTTTTTTTTTTTTTTTTTTTGTTCTTTTTTTTTTTTTTTTTGTTTGTTTTTTTTTTTTTTTTTTTTTTTCTTTTTTTTTTTGTTTTGTTTTTTTGTTTGTTTTTTTTTTTTTTTTTTTTTTTTTTTTTTTGTTTTTTTTTTTTTTTTTTTTTTTTATAGTTCATTTACCTACTCTTCTCTCCATAGCAAAAAAAAGGTAACCAATTCATCTTATCTCATCTCTTTCTAATTTGTATAACATTTCTCTTTCTTCTTTTTATTGGCTATCTAGAGCTAACAAAATAACAATATATACTTACTATAAAAGAGACTTACTAATATTCCACAGATCATTACCACAAACATTGATAATGTCATTAATTAATTTTTGGTAGTAGCCACTGTATTTCCGTTTATATCTTGTTTCTTTAGCAACGCATGCATTTATCCAAGGTATCATACAATTCAGCATTATCTATACTTTAAAATGGCATGAAAAAGTGAAGATGACAGAAATGACTCAAGTGGGTCCCTTTTTGCAAATCCGGTCACATTAGTCTCTCATATATCATATTATATTGACACACTCACAGATATATTGTATAATATATTATGTCATATTGTTATTAACAATCAGTTTATTAAATTAAATATTTAATTATTATATTAAATCAAATACATCTTTATAATTATTAATTTGTTCATTATAATTGTTATTATTGTATTATAATTATATGATTTGGTTACATGTTTATATGTCATGTCATTGATAATTACATGTACATGTAGATCAATAGATTTTATAGAACAAAATAACAAGTATACATATTAATCTATATAATATATTGCATGGATTCTGTGGAATGATAATTAAATTAACTATAATACATTAGCAGGTGGTAAAGAGATGACATAGTATGACATGTTTAGGGAATACTTTTGTGTATATAGATTATAGAACTAATTAACTATCAGTGACTAAATGTTATTTTTATATTACAAAGAGGAAGTAGGTATGTTTCACTTTATGTGTACAATGTGATCTCATAGAGACTAACTATAAGATATTAATATAATAAAATTGGGGTCAGTATCCTGAAACCGTCAACAATGGACTTATTGATCTGTAAACATCAATCAAAAACACAATGGTTTAATGTCATTGTTAAAGATAAAGGATGAGGAAATGAAAGTGTTGTGTACAATGTAAAGAAATTGATTATACAATATCATAGATTCATAGTATTGTGATGTACTGATGTTCAGTGGAGTATTCCATAAAAGTTATATAGGGTCTATTTTGTGCATGCAAATAGATAATGCTAACTCTATTAGTGACTAAATCTTATTATAACACTAGAGGAAATAAGTATTTGATGTCTACAATGTGATCACAGATACCAGGAATGCAAAAAAGGCTACTTAAGTAATTTCTGTCATTCTGACTTTATCATACTATTTTAAAGTATTCATAACGCTGACTTTGTTGATACTTTTGATAAACGCATGCGTTGTTAAAGTAACGATATATAAATAAGAAAACATTGGCTACTACACAAAATTAATTTTGAGAAGAAAAAAAGGAATTTAATTTATCCACCCAGGCATACCGTATACCATTCAATTCGCGAATAAATTGATCAAGCGTTCAGTTGCTTTTGTGTAAGGAAAGAGGAATCATCTACCATCCTACTGTTTTGCATTAATTTCAGGTTTGGTTTCATCTGAAATTGGGTAAAGAAACTGCTCTATCGATATTCAACCATTCTAAGAAAAAACTGGAAAGACTCGATTATTGGAAAGTGTTATGCTACAGTGAAATTGAAAATTGTGAAAATACATTAAATTGTATTAACTTCTTTTAGTAATGTGCTAAATAATTGTTATTACAAGTATGTGAATTATGTTATCTCTTGTGACATATCCCACATCTCCTTTTTGACAGTGGTTATGTTTCAGTAACTGGAGAGAGTGGAAAGTTGTCTCAATTGGCTGTGGTACAGATGGAAGAGGGCACACAGCATTCTTACATAATATGTTAGGGCAATGTTCCCTAATATTATCAATAAGTACCACTGTCTCTTGGGATCTAAGCCTTTTGGAATAATAATTATAGGTGGTAGAATGTCTTGAAACAGAGTCCATGGTGTGATTAGCGCATTAAATGTATGTACTGTAGAATATAATAAAGTTTTAATGCTAACTTTCCTATAGTAGATAATATTATAGATGAAGTTAAAAAATTTTGGAAAATACCTTGTGTATTTTTGTTTGAGAAGTACAAAACAGCAGTCTGAGGAAAATTTTGTATGTCCAACCAGAAGGAAAGATAGGATGATGAAACTGTGGACCAACAAGAACTCTCCATAAAAAGGTACTAAATTTATGAGTGTTACTGTTAATATGAAAGTAGCTCATTATAGTGCTTCTCCAAGACCATATGTCTCAAAGAAGTGGTGGAGCATGCTGATCATCAATGAGGTGCATTGGAATACTTCACATTGCACATTAAATTACCACACTTTTCGGGTCTTTTGAAATAGATTGGCCCAGGCTGCCATGGACATCATCAATGGAGGGAGAATGATATTTGAAGTGAGAGTAACCACCTTTAAGAAACTGTTTCAATTTATCCAGAGGTGGAAGTGTGGCATTGATAGCTTCTCGGATATACTGAAGGGTATTGCAAATTCTCTTTTAATTGAGCCAAAAACTGCACTCAAGCTTTGAGGAAATGCAACTTCCTTCACTGCATAATCTACAATAAGATCAGAAAACAGTCCTTCAAATGTCAAAAACAGCATATTAACCCTTGTCTTGAAGCTGTAGTGCTGTCAACTAATTTAGTAGTCAGCAGATTAACTCTGGACTGTACTTCAGGAATGATGATGCCAGGAAATACTTTTCTCTATCAAAAATTAATATAAAAATATCATTTAATATTACATGTAGAAAATAATGTATTTACCACAATCCTTTAAGATAGCAGTAAGCACATGGTACATTGCTAGTAAATTTTAACAGCACACTAGCAAAAATCATTACCTTAGGGATAGGTTTATACGGGTACTATTAATTGCGAATTTTGCGATTTAGGTCAAAATCGCAATACTTAATACCCGCGAATATATAATATTTCATAAATGTAATTTCGAATTTTCGATTAATTAGAAACAACTATGCATGGTCTATGTCAAGGTCAGAGTTCGAGTCCGTATCTTCTTCACAGTCTTTTGGCTCCTTCAATCTTTGTAGTATAGAGTCTGTTGCATCTTCAAATTTGCCATCCACTGGCTCTTTGTACTTCTCGCCAACTAGAGTCTCGTACTTGTTAAGGCACTGTCGATTTGAATTGTTCAATTGCTTGTTGAATTGTTCAATTTTTTTTACCTCTACCAGGGGGCAAGGAAGTAATTGCTAGGGGTGGAAGAAGTCTGAGATTGTAGGACTTCTTGATGGAAGCACAATCCTACCACCTGAAAGACCCATTTCATGAAATAATGACACAATAAGATATTATCTTATAACTGATTGTAATAATTATTGTTGGTTATACAATAATACTATTGTTGAAGAACATTAACTTTTGGTATAATTAGTGGGTGTAGTTGATTTTTTTGCAATTCCGCAATTATTAGTACCAGCAAAATGTGAGGGGTAGCCAAATCGCAAAATTAAGTACTCGTAATTAAACCTGTCCTTAAGGTAGGTGATGGTGGTTGGTATTGACATACAGCCCTTAACAGCACATTTCTTATTAACAGTGATTTGACAGTATATTTTATAATTGCTAGTCTAGTTTTTGTAATACTGCCTCTCCATAGAGGTAGTGCATGTGCTACTCTGACATGATATCAGAAAGATTGAGAGATAGTACCATAATGACAACATACTATGTCACTGGCATGATCTTCAGGACTACTATGACTTGTTATTGTTATCTCTTGAATATTTTTAATGTTGTTTGGTCATCTGGAAATGTTTTGACCTACTAACAATAAGCATTAATTATAAATTAATAGGCCTCTTACCATATTCACTGATAATTCTCTCAGATATCATTTTTGTTTCTTCAAAATTGGAGAGTACTGTAGCTAACATTTTCAAGTTCTTGTGATTGGAAGATATTGCTGTATGTACAGCGGATAACGGAGTTGCTTCTTCTCATTTTGGGAGCCTTCAATGACTCCATTTTGCCTAGTGTTTCTTCACTGCTACATCACTCCACTAAACAAGGGCTGCAGGGACACTTTTATAGTATTGATCAGAGACTGATATCTCTCTAATAAACCTTTGGAAATCTTCTTTCACTAAGGAACAAACACATATCCACTGACTGCATGAATGATAGATCAACTTGCCTTAGTTAAGTACTGATGTATTTCATTAGCTTTCTTCATATGCTTAACAATAGGACCCTCAATGCTATCAATCACTGTTTCCCTGGTAACAAGATGCCGTTGAGTAGTGGATAGCCAGCATTTAATTATTTCAGATAGTTTGGTGGTGTTACTTTCTTGGTTGTGTTTTAAACCATTCAAAACATTGTCAGAAACATTGAGTAATAACCCAATCTCTTGACATAAGTGACTAATATCAGCCAATAAATTGAGTAGCTCATGTTTAGTGGAAGTCTTCTTTAAAAGATTTGAAATATCTAAATTAATGAAGTAAGATATTAAATGAAACAACAATTATATCAAGTCATACCTATTGTTGAGTTTGAGGCAGTGTATGTTTATAGGATTGAAAAATAGGACTAGTTCCTGTACCTGGGGTATCCATTCCTATAATAAGAATGACACAAAATCCATAAATAAACTAGTAATATATATTACATTTATAACTAAATGTACAGATAAAATGCTCTTGTACTCACAAGTACAGGATTTCCACAATATCATGGGAACTAGAAATTTCTTTCTTCCTCAAAGTATACACCACTTGTCTTCTGGTAGTATGAGGGTTGGTATCCAACCACAACTCAAAATCTTTTTGTTATTTGTATGAAAAATCATCTGGTAGCTTGTAAGTATCATTCAACTTCTTAGCGTTCAGTTTAAGCTGAATTGCCAACTGATACCATTAATTTACTACCAATACGAATATGTTCACATAATTCACCAAATTTTGGTTTCTCTTCTAGAATGTCCTCAAAATTTCTTGCAGCCATTGACACCTTGTAAGGTGACACACCCAGTGATTCTATGACCTCTGGGTGGGGGTCATTACAAGGGGGGGATAATGACCACACCCATACTTTACCCTCCTGTATTAATGGTAAATGTATTATATGTTTGTTATGCTTGTACATAATGAATTCATTAGAATCGTAATTGACCCCAGAACTTTTATTTTAATATCTTGTGACCATTTAATGATGGATCCATCCAATGTTAATGGGAGAATCTCATGTTCTCTTGTTTTACTCCCCCTATTTCATTAAACCATTAGATGTAGAATATCTATTACTATAATTCCTTGGAACATATTATATATAAGAGAACACTAGATATTAATAGTTAAGATTAGGTTAGTAGAGCTATCCTTCTCTCTGTCTATTCAGTTTGTTTTATAGTTGTTTGTTCAACTGTGGTCTGATTTTAATCCACTTAGGTTTAACTATGATTGGATTACACAGACATTGTTGGCTGAACCACTTAAGAAAAACTAATATATTGAGAGTAATCTGATTATTTCCTGATAGTATTACAAGAATATTAGCAGTAAAGATGATATTCCTTTGATGTTAAAATATTTTACACCATCAATCTATTTATGGGTAAGAAAATGGACAGACCTCACTGACTGACATCAAAAACCTTTTGCCAGTTGCCTTTGAACGATTAAATAAAAGAGTTAAAGTAATTATTGTGACTGAGGGTAACTCCATCATTGTGACCTGTACCTTTCCACTCAGTCTGACAACTCTACTTATTGCCAAAGCTCAGGAGACTCCTGAATCAATGAAGAGGAGAGGATTGCTCCAACTTATAATTGGTTACTGTACCATTTATGATAAACATCAAAGAGATATGGCAATTGATGAGTAGTATTAGACAACAGTTACAAACATGTCTTGTTTATTGATATATAGGAGACTGGAGCTATTGTAGAAGAGAATACAAAGGAGATGAGAAGTAGATTGGAACTAGAACAAACCATCCACAAAAAGATGACTATGCAAATGTCATCTATTGTCAGACAAAATGAAGGTATACTCTGTACAACTTGCTGTTTTATAGCTGTCTAATGTATGATATATTTGATTTATAATTTAATGTTTCTTTATATAGAAACAAGAGAATTAAAAGAAAAGACAATTAAAGATTTGACATTGCTTGTGAAAATAAAGGAAGGTAATTTAATACAACAGCATATCCATTGTTGTCATTAATTTATATAATATATATTGTGATCAATTTTCTTTTTATTTTATATAAAACTATTGAGAAGAATATACTGTCAGTGTCTACTGAGAGACAGAAAGAACTAGAGACACTACAAGAAATAATAACATCATTGACTTTACACACTAAGGGAGAGAGACCAACAGATTGAAGAGTTAAAACAGAGCTTAAAAGGTAAGAAGTGTTAATCACTTTCATTACATGACATTGTTACTAGATCTAACATTCATACTAAAGGTTAGTAGACCAGTAACTAATCAAGGATTTGAAAGAGACCCAAAGACATCCAAGTCAGGAAGAGACACGACATACCACTGAAACTAAGGTAGTACTATTCAATATAATATATAATTATTCTTATGATATTCCTGCAGAATCTCCACCAATATCAGAGTTAAAAGATCAGTTTAAAGGGTTCAGTTGAAGATAAAAAATACAATTCGTTATGTCATCCAAGTAGGTTATATAGCATTTTGTATTATTATAAACAAAGTAAAAAGAATTTTTTATTAATGTAACTTATAAATACAATCCATTAGATTCTTCTATATTAGTATCATTACAGTAATTATGTAATATGGTGTCAAAATTCAGTCATAATAATATTATTACTACCACAAAGTCATGATCATAGTGTTGTCAGTAATAGTATATTGATAATTATCAAATCATAATTATTAAATTTATGAATGATGTTGGCTTATCCTAATGTAAATGCCTTTATCAATAGAGTCTCCACATGACATATTGAAGTATTCTAATGATGAAGAGTCAGAAAATAAAGAGTCAAAGAAAAGTATGTATCTTCGAATATATGCCATTGTTATTGCTTTTGTCAAATGCAAACAAAATCATGTTTATGATAAAAATTGCCATCCTATATTGGTGATGTTAACAGTTACTTCTTAATAGCAATAGACTTCTCTCATAACTTAAGACAATGACCTCTAAGGTTTGCAAAAGATGCTATGAAAGATGGTTGCTTCTTATATGCAGTCTAATGCTATCAAAAAAATAAGTTTGTAAACAGGCTTTCATCATCAATGTGCAGTCTGTGTATTGTCATGTGTTATAGTATATATTACTATGTGTGTACTATATAATATATACTAACTCTGTTTTAAAACAGGAGAGATTGGTACTGTTCACTGGAGAGATTATGACAATAGTGTTGAACTCGTTGAACCAAGTGTCATACAATGTGAAGACGTTATAAGTAAATTAATAAAAGAACGACAAACAGGAAGAGAGTGGAGTATTGATCTCAACTCATCATCTCCTGAAAGTACTGCAATTATTATAAACAATCTTAATGAGTGCACAGTGTGGAGACTTGATATAGTGAATACTTCATTGGACAGTAAGTGTGTATCCATATTATCGGAGATACTAAAAACTAATAAAACAAATAAGAGAGTACTGCTGCAGTTCTCTTCACTTACTGGTGGTATCAAACAAGTCAGTGATAGCCTCTTTAATAATAAAACACTTCAAGAGTTAGTGTTATATAACATTACTTGTATCACAGATGAAGATATGACTCACTTATCTACTATGTTATCAAGTAATACAACTTTAAAAGAACTACATCTTTACAACTGTAACATCACTGATAATGGACTCCGATATATCTGTGAAGGACTTACTAAAAACCAAACATTGAGTACGTTGAACATCAGAGATAATCATCAGATTACTTCAGTTAGTACCAGTACAATAGCAGATCTAATTAAAACAACATCACTGAGAAGACTAGATCTCGACAATACTTTACTGAATAAAGATGATATAAAGACAATATGTACATCGCTTACTAATAATACTACAATACGGACACTATACTTATCAAGACAACATGAAGAGTATTGTAAGAAGTTAGACAGCTATCAAGTTATTAAAGACAGACTTAAGTTCTGGTAATAGTAAGTAGTTTGTTGTTTATGTTTATCTGTCTATTTCTTTGCACATACTTTTTTTTCACTTTAAATTTCTGTAAACTTCATGTCTCTTCTTTATTAACATTTTTTTTCACTAACAAATGTAGTAAACAATTAAAATGGAACAGTTCACTTACTTCTCTAGCTTTGCACTTTTTTGGCTGAGAAATTACTTTGGAGTGGTCTTATTTTAACCCCTTTATGGAGATTAGTTTGCTGAATCTTAACTTTCTAAGTGCTTACATTTTCATCCATATACTGTCGATCATACAACACTATTCCTTTCAGAGATAATCACTACTGGAACACCACCTGCTATTGCAAAAGTCACTATTTTGTATCCAAATCAGTTATTGTCTTAATTAAAGGGTCATCCCTTTTGCATTTTTCAGGCCATCAGTTCATGAGTATGAAAATTGATGGTTTGAGTTACTGATAGTATTACTATTAAGAGAAAGACACTGTTTATTTTTAATACAGTAAAGTACAAGTTAGTACAAAGGTTTGTATATGATAGTACAATCTAGTTAGATAAAGCTTTCATTTATTTAAAGATGAAGATAAGGAAGAAACTAAAATAGTCTCTAACTTCTTAACATGGCCATCTGGCATCTCAAGTCAGATGAGGCTGTAGAAGCTAAAGAAATGTAGTTATAGGCCATGGACCCAATTGAAAAATTTAGAACTGAGTGTGACATCACATTGTCTTCTTTTAAGGGGGTACAGGGTCAAAATTAATAACTAACATTTTTATATTGTTATAAAGACTTTTTTACCATCTAGTTCACTTTTTGCATTTTTCAGATTTTTTACTTCCTTATTTTACCAAGTGATAGTATTTATCTAATTAAAAGTGCTCATTATTCATAGTATCTCCTCTTCCTTTATGAAGCCTGCCGGTACAGTGGAAGTGAGAAAACCATAAGATTACATGTTTATAAATATTAATATGTTGTTTGTGTTATTTTAATTTGAATTATAAATTAGTTGTATTTATCTGTCCATTTTGATAAGGATAGCAGTCACTCTGATGGCAAGGGAGGCTGGATGAGAGAGGGCTATACCTCAACTGAGTGAACCTAATGCTACCAGTCCTCCTGGAATGACATTGTGACAATTTAAGAACACAGATCAAGGGCTTTGTGGTCAACTTATTGTAATGCAACTGAAAGTATCGTGTTCTCAGCTTTCACTTAACACAAAGCATATCATAAATAACAAAATACAGAACTTAAATAGAGTAAAGACAATAGACAAAAATAAGGGTAACCACACAACAAAGAAGTGCATAGTAAGTATGACAAGATCTAATTAATACACATACACTAATTAATGTTTTAAATTAGTGGATCAAAAATAAGCATGTGTTTATTAAAATATACAATAATATAATTTCTTGTTATTATTTCAACAAAAGAGAATCATTAATGCCTTTTTAACAAATTTATTTAACAATAAAGAACTGTTTAAAACTTTATTAGAATTCATACTGCTTTTTTCTATTTTTAATCTGTTGACATGTTACATCTACAATACTTTTTTAGAGCATTCTCGTTTACTCTGACCTATAAATATTTGTGCAATATTACGAATGCATTGTATTGTAATGTATAATGACTAAGCTATGTAAACAATTGTAGTAGAATTGAACAAACTAGACACTTATAATAATTGAAGAAGCTAACTTTTAATAAGACTTAAATGATGCTGAAAAACCTCATTAATCCTTACAAACAAAACAGCAAACTATGTGATAAGTAAATTCATAACTGGTCTCATTTTATTAATAATAAAGCATATCATTTTATAACATGTACTAACTTTGTACTTAGCTATTGTTCTTATTCTTGTTAAACATTTTGCTCAACATAATCACATTTTAAAGAATACATATATCACTTTCCTTTGAGTAGCACCTTGAGCTTTCTTGTTAAGCTGTAAGTTCAACAATAGATATCAGTTAATTTGTCAGTCTGAGCAGGATCACTTTAATGATGTTTTAAATCCATTTAAATATAAATCCAAGTATTTAGGTGTAGTTGTATTCCAAATTTCTACTACATTTAGCAGTCCTGGCATTGTTTCATAACTCAACCAGTTTACACTGATGATTATTTTTAAAACAAGGTGAGTTGTGTCATATCACTTATCAGGGAAGCCACCTCACCACATGAGATTCCTTTTATTGCTGGTAGCTATTTCAAAGGAATAAAAGCAGGCAATACTAGCGTTCATTCTTGTATAACACCAACTATTAGGGACTTACTACAGGGAATTTCCTTTATTGTTGCACAACATGACCACTGTTAGTAGTCCATTCTTCATTTTAATCAATATTTAATATAATGTATTATTCAAGATGTTTATAGATGTTTTTTGCTCTGGTTTATGATATCACTGGTAAAAATATGTTTATTGCAGTAGCTCTTTTTGCTTGTAACAATGTTAGATCATAGAGATGTAGATGACAGTTATCATAAAATACCTTTAGATACTGAATTATCTGGGAATACATTATGTGATGTAAATAATTTAAATAAGTATATATGCATATAAGGAGATGTATACAATATGTTTGTTAACTACTGATTGTACTACTTTGCATCACTACAATAGTAATAATTATAAATAATAAAAGCTATGTCATTCTTAACCTGTGCACAATAGTGACACAAAAGTACAATAGACTAGTGTCTAAAATCAAGATCGTACATATACATTAACTTCCATTAACAACAATAACAACAATACTTATATCCACTTCTCTTGCTTTTTAATAGAGAATAACAACACAAAATAGATAAAGAGGACATAATCAAGTTAATATTCTGGGTTCTTTATGAGAGAGAGAGAGAGATGAAATTTAATGTATGTATCTTACACTGACATAATTTAACATATAGACGATATAATAATACATTGGTATGTTTCGTCCATTCATTCATTGCATCATCAATTTTATACATAAAAGATTATTCTATGTACAATTTAGTACTAAGATGTAAAGACATTGGAAATAGATGAAAAGCTGGTCTAATAAGACTATCTAAGTCATGTAGCATTTGACAGTTGTTAAGAACATCTGATCTTGAGATCTGTGTAGTACACAGGGTGTACTGTTATAAAATAACTGTATTGAGAGAGAGAGAGAGAGGAGGGGGAGGGAGAGAGAGAGAAGAGGGGAGAGGGAGGGAGGGAGACGCGAGAGGAGGGAGGAGGGAGAGAGGGAGAGAGAGAGGGTAGGGAGGAGGGAGGGAGAGAGGGAGGGGGGGAGAGAGGGAGAGAGAAAGGGAGCGCGAAGAGAGAGAGGGCGGAGAGAGAGAGAGAGAGAGAGGGAGGAGAAGAGAGAGGGGAGGAGAGAGGGGAGAAGAGGGGAGAGGAGGGAGGGGAGCCAGACGAGAGAGAGAGAGAAGAGAGTGAAAATCAATATAGTGAGCAAGGGCCCCCCACACCCCCCCACATACATACCATAATCGAGGGAGGAGGGAGGGGGGGGGAGGAGGGGGAGGATACTGTATGAGGACAAGACCTTATAGGAAATTAGTGGAGAGGAGAGAAGAGGAGAGAGAGAAAGAGAGAGGGGAGGGAGACAGAAAGAGAGAGAGAGAGAGACCTAACTGTGAAAGCATACTTATGAAGACTTTAGAATGGACAATTATAAGGTATCTAAAAGCAAAAAATATCTGCAAAAAATCTCTCAAAATTCCATAAATATTATAATTAAGGATTAATTACTAAGGACATTTTCAATAATATTCCATTGGTTTTTGTTAAACCATGAAAAAGAAGACAAATATCACTATAGTAGCTGTATATTTGTGACTCCATGGTTCTGTACTATTCAGAAATTATATAATATTGTAAGGTGACATATCACTCTTGAACATTTAATTTCACATCCTATCAGAGGATCATTAGCAAGGATATAGAGTGATAATTAGTTTTACAATATATATAATTTATTAATGTTGACCACACATGATGATCTTCAACCATCCAGGAGGGGGTGGTAGCACAAAGTGCACTCGTCATAATTACTCACTTCCATAATCACAGTAAATATAAAAACTCAATACTTAAAATGAGACTATTAATATTATTTTTGCACTTTTATTATTGTTGTTTAATTTATTTAAAGGACCAATATCATCCATTCATTCACACAACTTAGTAAGTCAAGATTAACTAGTATAATATATAACAAACAAAAGTTTCCAATAGAGTTTCAAAGGTACCAAGTAGAGATGAAGTCAGTCAGCAACACACATTACACTATACTTTTAACACAGGCAACCTTACACAAACATTGACTATGTTATATAACATGATGATATAGTCTCAAACATATTCATTTTAACTTGTTGTTAGAAGGAAAATATAGTGTTAATTGAGTAAAAAGCATGTACTTTAAAATATAAAGTAAAATAATCAAATCTTGTACTCACTTATCACTATCACATACATATTGCTGGACAAAAAATTACTACGCATAATATAATATAACTGAGTAAATTTTAGAATATTAAAACACTTTGTATTTGGCTGAAGGTGACAGTTGATCTTAACTAGCATGTCAACTAAGATGAGTATGTTTTAGACATGCATGTTTAAATAATATAAATTGATTAGTTGATTTAACTAATACTTAGGTTGCATGTATGTAACAAATTAATTTCATGCAAATGAAAAACAAATATCATACGGTGTCATTCCTAACATACTCATCACATTGATTAAATGCTATAAATATGCCACACCTTGGTCTATATAAACAGAGCTGTAACAATCCATTGATACTATATAAATACTATCAATTGACTTTAGTCAATGTAATAGAATGTTAGCAATCAAAACAGTATCATGTTTACTTTCAGTTTACATTAAATATCTTGCTACATACATTGAACTTGTAAAATCATAAATCACCATTACTATTTATGGAATGTATTGGTAGTATGTTGAGTTAAGGTCACAGGTTTTTCATGATTTAGTGAACGGTTTACTGTGAACCACTGTTATCAGATAACGTCTTTGTTTGTTGCTGAAACGTATCTAAGGTATTTCTAACTATCTATTATGGGTAAAGAGAGTGATGACTGTACTTGTTGTACATAAAAATCAGATATGAAAAAAGTATCAACCAGAAAGAGCATGTATAACCATGAAATTTGAATATGATATATAACAGCATGATTTACAGGTATATGTGTGTAGTCCCTTGATTTTGTGTGATTACATCACCCTCAGCTCGTGGCCCTTAATTGGACTAAGGTTTTTCCCTTTTTCCTGGAGCAGCTTTTGTTAGGGACGATGAGGTGCAGTGGAGCCACTTGCAAAATGTCCCGGTTGGTGACAGTTAATACAAATTATTGATCAAGATAAAATGTTTATCCACTGAGCCAATATAACAAAACGACTTGATCAAAAAAGCTTACCAGTAATTACACATCATGTAACATGACATGTTCTAAATGTTCTGTAAACTTATACAAGTGTTGAAATTTTCCATTGCCCACATCAAAAGGTGCACTAGTTTTGGATTGTCTAATTATGTTCTAGAATGTTCAGTAGACTATAATAAATATTGATACAATACAAATATCTATAAACTGTTAACAAGTAATATAGGCAACCCACTATATACTAATGCATTAATGACAAAACATTGTTAGAGCAACAAGTTTGTGTTTATAAAAAGTCATTTAACATATAATTCAATGATTCAAGGAGAGCCTTCATCAAATGAACCAAAATCACTACTACTCTTAGTTCAAATATCATCAGAAGTATTGTCCTTTAGTGACTTGAAAAACCATGGCATTTTTGGATTAGTACAACATGTATTTTCCAGTCCATTACAGTTCTTTCCATCCCATAATGGGTCATTAGCATATAAACAGGACTGAGCATTATTGCTACTTACACCAACTCACATAATAATCATCACCAACAAATGATGGAATAAACCAGTACTACCATTATTACATGGACAGCATATATAACTCGATCTATTTTCATATGTTCCCACGAATAGGACCATATATGCTTTCTAGGACTCATACCATAAGTAATAGATACACCATGGACATAATAGGTGTCTATTGACGATCAGTGAATGATTCTGGGGCTCCAATTGATATCCTCTTACCCTTCCACACATGTTGCTATAGTTACTTGAAAATGTGTCAAAGAAATGGAATAACAACCAGCTGAATATGAAAATTGTTGTCCACACAAATCATGATCAATATCGTTATATTGCTGTAATGTTAGTCCAGAGGACAAGAAGCACAGATTGACTCATGTTAAGATATCCAACTCTCATCCAGCCACCCTTATCATCACAGTGACTACCTCCTATCACAATAGACACTTATAATACTACCATTACTTAAAGTGATGTTGTAATAACCTGATATAGCACCAGGGAAGGGCTTGGAACAAAGGAACTACAAGAATCATATGTATATTGCTACAGATGTAGGTATTGTAGATGGACAGAATATTATCTTCACTCGATCATCTTTTTTCACAGTAAATGTCTTTCCACTGTTACTAGGAATACAACAGTATTGTTCATAGAGTGAGGGAGGATGTTGAGTTAGTAGACCAGAACAGTCAGCCATACAAAAGAAGAGCTCTCACTAGCCACAATATATAGACAGTAATTAGACATAAAAACACATTATATTCATGATAACGTTTTTCCCAGTTTAGTCAATAAACGAGTGGTGAAGTATAAAATTATATTAGTTCTACAGCTATATAGCTTCCCATGTACTGCTAATTAACATTTTTGGAATATGTCGTAATTGCCAAGGCAACATCCTTCTAATATAAACAATCATGCTTACAATATTTATATCATGTTCAGTTTGCATACTGATTAATTTGTTATTTAGCCATGTTATTTTGATTAACATGTATCACTTCAAGTTGTTTTGTTGCCTTAACTGATTCATGTATCTGTCATGCATGATTGTAAAGTACAATGAATTATATTAAGAATTTGTATATATCCTTAGTGTTTTGATTAGTAATTACTATGGAACAACATTCTGTATAGTTTAATAAGTATGTTTAATTCTGGAAATGTATATAGTGATAGCCCTGCCTAAACATTAAAATATTTAACTTATGAAATTAGTTACATTAACTGTCAATTTTATAATATAGATGTAATACTACTTAATTGACTATTTAATTTATTGACAATCATCTACTGCTGTAAAGTATATAAAGGGGAAGTACAAAATTAATGATATTGTTGTCTTGTTTGATGGTTTTATTTATAGACATCTAACAATAACAACTGTTTATCACATTACATACATACATTGACTAGTTTAATTGCATCCTCTTCTGTATGTAGGGTAGTGACATTTAATATGGACAATATAATGGATGCATAGAATAACATTTGGAGTGCTTAGATTGAAATGAGTAGAGATAAAGAATTAGATGTCATTGTATAGCAATAGCAATAGTATTGTAAAATGTATTATATAGATATACAGACTGATCGTGTTGATGTTACTGATAAGATGAAGTACATACTGATGAAATATACTATGAAATATGAAATTATGAAATATACTACACAATCTGATGTCAGTAAAAATGTCAACACTCTCTTTAACTGTGTACGTATGTTAAAGAATATATAATATAAGAATAATAATAGTTTCATAGCTTATATGGATATAATAAAAAAGAGACCAGCTCCAAATGACAAGTGAAACTCAACTTTGATTTCATTCAACGAAGAAAAAGTGCAAAGTTAAACCAAAATTAGCTAAATCCAAACAAGAAGAAATGGCCAAATGTATTGAGGACTTTAAGAAATTGACATAGAGGCGTGTGGAATATGTCTCAGTGAGAATGATAACAATTCGGTTTGTAACATTGACTGGGATACAATGCCAATGTTTGTGACATGTGGTTTCATCAATCATGCATTGATTGTCGTGATTTTGACTTTGACACTTACATGTTATTATTGTATCATTGATTAATTATGATATTGGTCATATTATTTCCATAATCATCTGTTAATCAGCCTCTGTAATCAGAAACATGTGATGGTACAGCAATATCGGATCTATTATTGTACAAAATAACAATAACCAAATGAGATATGGCTGCTTGATTTAAGACCAAATGTCAGACATGCTTTATATGTTAAACACCAATAAACATCAATCATTGTAGGGCGTGGGTATCCTCAACCTCCTCCACACACGCCTGGATACTTTTATTTACGGAATGATAACGTCCTCTCCCTAATGGCATGTTTCTAGTATATATTAAATCTACATTCTCAACTACAGTTTTTTTCTCACTTACCAATATAGAACTTATCCTATTATCATTAAAAGCAAGGAGTTTCAACCTTACAATGGTACTTTCTATCGTCTTCCAATGTCCTTGTGATTTAGACCTTTTACTCGATTTTCTCTCTAATTCGCCACCTCAGCAGTTACTCATCTTGCTTGCTTCTTGGGTGACTTTAATAGGAATCTCCTCTACTTGCAACCTCAGCAGTTACTCAGCTTGCTCTCTTGGTGTACTTTAATAGGAATCTCCTCTAACTTGCCCCCTCAGCAGTTACTCAATCTTGCTCTCTTAGGTGACTTAATAGGAATCTCCCCCGCACAGAACTGAGAAGCTTACAAAACAAAAGTTAGCAGCACATTCGTGCAGCAGTACATTCCTGTAGGCTGAACTTAAAACCGCAAGTATGGGCTGCTGCAGAAGCCTAATTAATGTCTCATCACGACATGACACTAGCTACTACAAGCACATTTGTATTAAAGAATGAGACTGCACTGCAAAAGATGTCTGAAGGTCAGTGTTTTGTTAGAACATGGAGGATGAAGCATAATTATAGTGGTACAAATGAAATGTTCTTCAATAAGTTACTTTACCAGGATGATCAGGGATGATGATATACAGTCATTGTGCTGTCTTTATGTTTCTTTCAGCCCTATTATGATCATTTTTTAGTATTACCGAGGGACATTAAATGATTGTTGTATGTAATATCAGATAAATCATTGTCAGTAGGCTTTACAAGTTGTAATTCATCATCAGAAGAAAAAAACACTTGTATCACTGCATGTCCTGATCCTTAGGAAGCAATAGCCAACATTAGTTATGGTGTGTGTAGTGCACTCACTGAAAACATTATTGATTGTTTCTTGTGCTTACAACTATTATCTGGAATTACATTTGGCCAGACATGCAATTGATTTCATAAAATCACTTAAATAGAAAATAGGTTTTTAGACAGACAATCACTCACCAAAGCAAGTAAATAGTAATGAGTTTTTCTTTGCTACATGAAACTGTATGAAATAATATGTTTGTTAGACCCATATTCTCACCATATCATCAAGGTCAATTGACCAACCATCATCCACATACTGTAACTTCAACAAAGTCACTATACATTCTCCATTTAATAATTATCTGATTGTGTTCTATTTTGTATCATAAAAACATGAATTTTATATGATATTTGTAAACTTAATTCATTTGCTTGGTTGTTGTTCTAACGAATCCTCTTGTAAATATGCTGTCACTGATACAATGATAGAATATTATCTATAGTATTCACATATATGAATAAACATACTGATCTGATTTTTGTCACGTCTAAAGTTCAATAACTTTTAAGGTAAAACTCCTTGCCCCATTTTTTTATTCCAGTACAAACTATATCATCCTTATCTATTACTGGTTTAGATGTAAATGAGGGAAGTAGTATGTCATTGTCCTCTAAATCTTTAGCTACTAAATATCAATCAACATAGATTTACAATACAGTATGCTTATGAGCCATTATATAATTATCTTCATTGTCTCCATCACAGCCTAAAGTTAACATAGATTTGAAATTACAATGTTAATAGGGGAATTGTGTTTAATGATTCACATGAATAAACTGTAGATTTGTCCATGTTTAGGATCTTAATTAACAAAAAGGACATGATGAATCTAGATGAATACTGACCTCATTTTGTTACTATATAAACAATGCACCAGATTGTATGATATTCAATGTGTTAATACATTGCACAACATATCAACTGTTACAATCAGACTTACTTTATTTCTATAACCATGCAGTGCGTGTCAATTGAGTTTATATATTGCACTGTAACCCTCATATGTTTTCCCATTAATAGAACAATTAAAATGAGACAATTATAAATTTTACATGAATGTTACTACATGTGCACTGGTACAATGTGTTTGTTTGTCATTTCTGATTAATTTAGAAACAACCATATATCTTATAAAAAGGCAAATAGTGTGTTCTTTTAACTGTTGTTGTTATTGTATATGTCTAGTAGATATACAATTTCCTCTTATAGCTGACTTTTGAGACTTTGAATGCAAACAATAATATGATATTGAAAAGTGTGTCAAGGTAGTACAAATACTTTTGTAACTTGTTTGATGTGGGGTTTGTCTTTCCCACCTAACATAAATAAGACCATCTGTTCATTTTTTAGTACATTTCCACTTTATGCTGGCTATTGAGACTTTGGATGTGAACATGACAATATGATATTGAAGTGTGTCAAGTTAGTACAACTACTGTCATCATAGATGCTGTCATAAGGTTTTTTTATGTGAGTATATTATCTCCACCCAGTAATAAGACCAATTGTTCATTTAGCACATTTCCTCTTATTGCTAGCTATTGAGTCCATTTTTTGTGAATTGTTGTAATGATGTATATTAAGAAGTCACATTGAATGATGTTGTCACCTTGTATATTATGACAGCCATTATGATTTTATATTTGCACGTAAGAATGTGAAGCTTGTCACTGTGAGGGTTAACTTAAACTACCATTTTTTTAACTAAGTAATAAAATTCATGTAAATGCTTATAATAACTTAACTTTTTTAGATTTGTATGCAAAACAATGTAGAGTAAGTATTGTGGACAAGCTTTCCTGGAGGCCAATGACTGCAGTGCTAGTTTTCTTGATTTTTATTTATACTAACATTTGATGCTAAAATTTCTGTTTTTAAGAAAATATAAATTATTTATATATATTAACTAAACCGGTGGAATGTTCTGTCCTACACACAATGTTTGTTTAGCAATTGCAGCTCGACCCTATTTTAAAATACTTGAAACCACAAATATTTAAGAGGCGTTGTTTTTCTCGTACTTAACAACAGAAACTCATTTAAATTTGAGTCAATCAACTTGTCAAGAAACCACTCGTGTATCATGTTCAGGTTCTTCTTCTTTGATTGATCTAGTGTTGTCCCTTCCGATCTTACCTCCAACTTCTGTCATATCTTACCACCTGTCTCAACTTCCGACCATAATTCTATCCTTTTTTCAATTTGTCGGAAAGAAGTGTTTCTGCCAACACTGATCTTCCTCGTCCTAGTCGTAGGTGGGTGTATGATCAAGCTGACTTTGAGTCTGCTAACCTTCTCCTTTCTTCCATATCTTGGGACTCTCTACTCTCTGATTTAATCATAGCTGGTCCATATTTAAAGAGGTTTTTTCTTACTTATGAACAGAACTATTCCCACTAAAGTCAGTTATCCACAACATATTCTCCTTAGATTAACAAAACTTTTTTATCCAAGGTTAAGAAATGTAATCACCTATTTGCAAGAGCAAAACGCACTGGTCTACTTCTCTATGGTCTGCTTGCAGAAGCATGTTAATAACACCCTTTCACTTCTACATCATCTAAAGAAACATTTTTTTTATTGTTTATTCCTCTCAACTTCTCCTCGATCTCTTTGGTCATCTGTCAAAAAAGCTTACACAAAGTAAAACCAATTACCTATACTCCATTATAATGAAGTTTCTCCTCCACATCTGATGCCAAAGACAAACGCCTTAATAATTTTTTTCACACATAGTTTAATCCTTGTAAAGTTCTCCTTTATGTCTCTCTCACTCTCTCACCTTCATTATCCTCCTCCTGATCTACTCTGTACTCCTGAACAAGTCTTACATCTTTTATCATCAACTACCAACAGACACTCACCTGGTCCTGATGGTATTTTCTTCTAAAATGTTAAAATCCACTGCCTACTCTATTTTACATCCACTTTCACTTCTATTCAATTAGTCTATCTCTTTTGGAACCTTCGTATCTGAATGAAAAATGCTCACAATATAGCATTTTTCCAAATCTACATCACTTTCATCACCATCGTGTTATCGTCCTATTTCTCTCTTATCTTTTGTAAATAAACTATTGGAAAAGCATATTTATCTATGGATGCACAATTTCTGCTCTCAAAATAACTAGTTCAGTTGATGATACAGTTTTTTTTTACAGTTGCAACTAAGAAGTGATCTTTACTAGGATAACTGTATGCTTGAAGCTTCAAATTTATGAACTAAACTAAATAGTGTTAAATTAATCTTGTGTACGATTAATGTAAGAATAGCTACCACATTTACAATGGACTTTGAGAAAATTTAGTTTTTTTGTAATATCATTGTGTAGCCAGAAAATTTATTATATGAACATTGACCATTTGAACTATTTAGCTGCTCAAAAAATTAATATGTTATGTTATTTTAATAGTTTGTACTTTACATAGATCAATGACTATGGCACATAGAATTCTTGTGAGTTACTCAATGTGTAATTTGTCAGTATGTTGCACTATTATATACCAACCAATTACACATGAGTATTCACATAAATTCAATATTCCATGATAATCTACATATGTAAAGTATACAAACTATTAAAATAACATGACATATTAATTTTTACAGTAAATTTGTGAGTATATTTCAAGCTCTGTTATATAACTCCTGAAACATTTTCTGATTATTGCCCTGACCATAATAGTTAGGAATCTAGTATTTAATAGTTTATAAAACAACAACTTGAAATGGCTACTGACAAAAAGAAGAGTACATGGACTATGAACGTTTTGATCCTTTTGAGTACATCAAGGCTAAGTGTTCACAGTAAATGCTTAGACTCTCAACCATTGAAACTGTTTTATAATATATTCCAGTCTTATGGTTCCACTCCTGTTGGATTGAATGTACTTAATTGATTGAGGGTGTGGCTCTACGCCGATATATCAATGAAGTGCACCACTACATGCATTGGAGAGAGTGTTTGCTGAATATACTGAAAGAAATCGAATATTCTACAAATGTGGCTTGATAATGATCCAATGCACCAGATTTTAGTACAGCACTATTCAAGTATATTGTACAAGATTTTAGAAGGCAAAGGAGAAGAGGAAGTTCTAAAGAGGCAGGAAGACTTAAGAAAAAGGAGTTATACCTTGTGCTATTATTAATGTGGTCCTTCTCTTCTAGTTCCTGGTTATGAAGGACAGTATGACATTATTTTGTCCAGTTTATGTTTAGCTGTTGCTTGTTCTTCTCTCAAAGAGTATAATCAAGCTATAGGTTGACTAATTAATAAAGTACCTTAAATCAGGTGGAAATTACTTCTTAAGTGTCCATGCAATGAGAGACTCAGAGTATCACTATTATTACATTGGATAAGGGAAATTCAGAGTTTTTTTTATTCCACCTTATGCTACACTTTTAAAAAAATTACCACAAAGTTAAAAAGTGACTAGTTAGGATAATTATTGGTTTAAATTTCAAACTAATAAGATAGACTTAAAAGTGTCAATTTAGATATTGTGTACAAGTATTGCAAGACCAATCATTGTTATGATGGACTTAAGCAATTTTTTAAAAATAGTATTTTTTAGCGTTGTGTAGCTGAATTACCTCACTGATGTTACAAATTTCAATTTAATGTTTGTTTTTGAATTGCTAAAGAAACATGTTAATGACACTTGGACTCTTGCTTCTTATTACTGAAATATTTAAAGTAAGTATAATTAAATATACTACGTAGGCGTAAGCCAATTCTTTAAAGTAGGTCTTTCACATTAAGATAAATCCATAGAAGTTCTCCAAAACACTCATACTTTGGGCACACTATTAAGTTTTGGACTTCAATAATTCAGTTAGCAGTGAAAGAGATAGCAATCTGTACGTTGGTTTAGCGTATTACCTTTTTACTATAATAACTATATTATTTATTAATTCAATATTAAGCATAGTGTATTTAGTCATTTCTCCATTACTACAGTGTAATATAAAAGATTGTTCATTCTACGACAAGGAGAATGCATCTAATTAAGATGGCAAGGACAAAAAAGGAAGATTAAAAATGAGAAGATTGAGAGATAGCACAAGATGTCTGTAGTAACTCTATACATGCAGTGTTTATTTAGTGATGTAATGTGTTTTGTAATGATTAATGTGTTTTTGATAGTTTCTTCGCTATTTATGTAAGTCGAGTTATTGTTTTTGTTCAGAATATAAAGTTATAACCGAAGTTATCACAATGTCCAATGGTAGTAAAGAGAGAGGCAAGTTTTCAGTGGAAAAGACAGCCACAGTTCATGAGTTATAAACTAAAGGAGCATCATAAGTAAAGTTGAAATATTTTAATAGTATTGTTTCTCTATTGTAATTTCTATCTGTAAAATAGTGTATACCTTATTAGTTGGATTTTTTTAATATTGTCATTTAATACTGCTTAATTATTATTACGTCATTAGGTAGCTCGATCAGGCTCGCCCACCAATTCTAGTTAGTATTCAATAGTTTATAAAACATTACGAAAAAATGCTTTTGACAAAAAAAGAGACTACATGGAGTCTTATCCCTTTCTATACATCAAAGATATATATGCAATAGTGAATGATTGGAACTTTCAACCAATGAAACTATTACCACAATATATTCCAGTCTTATTTGGTTCCCTTGCTGGATTGAAAAGATTTTACTTTGATGTGATTTTAACTAGAATATGGAGATCAACACTAGTTGAAATCTGTTGAAATGATTACCATATCATAATTGATATTCAATGATGAAATAGATTGGAATAAATTTGTTTTTTCTAATAAAAAAATAAAAAAAAGTAAAAATAGTAATATCCTAATAATATGATGCAGTAGGTAACAACGCATACAACTTTAATATTATTGTTATCTGCAGTTCTTACTGATATCAAGTGAATACCTCTAGGCCTTCAGCTCTTCTACTTGTATTATGTTGTAATGTATTGTTAACCATAATGTGGAAAACCAATAATGTGAATTTTCCCCTATTTTGTGTCCAAAACACAATTTCTTAAAACTTTACATGTGCTAATCTAAGGAGTTATCAATACAACCAGAGGATATTAAATTTAATCCTGTTGAAATTACAGCATTATAGTAAGTAATTTTATTACACTTACTCTAAAGAGGTGATCCACCCGTCAGTTTATTGAGTACAAAATATGACCACCAAGCCTATATTTTCTGTGCTACATTGAAGTAGTCCTATACATTAATAAAAAAATGCAAACCTGATTGGAAGCTTGATCTTCTATACCATAAAGCTCTTTTCACAAACAAATTCATTAGTGTAATTGCTACATAAAGATGGATGAATAAAACATATAATACTATTTTCTGTTCCATGATCAATGCGTAAGATCCATACAAGGAATACCTGTAAAATTTCAATAAATTTAGAGTGATTTACAAAACAAACTTTACCATTTAAACATTCATAACATCAAAATGTTGTTGTGCAACTATTTGTGGATATATTATTAGAAGACCGCAAGACATCAATATGATTCTTCTAGAATATCTATAAATTAATTAAGATTATATGTAGTGAAACGTTAGGATAACAAATTGCCCTATCATACAACCATGAATGGTGACTTTCAAACTGTTTTAGCTTGTCATATCTGTCACAATGTCAGATAAAGTGGAGCCCTTAAAGTAACAATAATTATCATTATTCAAGCAAATCAAATATATGAATTACCTTGCTCGTATAAACTCTATGCTTCAATCTGCAATGTGCTTGATCAAGAGATCCCTGTGGATCTAAATTGGCAAGAGCATCATCACTGTATCACTAATAAGTGTTAAGAAACAGAGAGTCAGAAATTAACACCAAAAAACTGTCTAACACTCATTTGATGTGGTTATTTTTCTTGTAGTCTATTCAACATACTTCTGTATCCTAAAAGTTTACCAGAGCTCTCTATTTCTTCCTATAATAAATATATATATATATATTTCCCAATAGTAATTAATATAAGTTATCAGCTCTACATATCATGAGATACCTTTACACATACAAACATATTAACCATCCAAGAAATTTCCCTAGTCTGGAGATGCTACTCTCTTGTCTTCAATAGAGACTCTTTATATAAGGGATATAAATAATTGTTCATAGAATGTTGGTTTGTGCATTAACATCATCTCAACATTTTGTATACTAGATCTACCCCAGGAAGTAATTTTCTCTCTGTCTCATAAATATCGATGGTTGAAATTCAGCAGGTGACAAATATTTGTTTTCATGATGACACTGAACTGATGTCAGTATTATAGTAAAAATTGTAGTCTTCCATCTCTTCTGAATACAAGATAGGTCATGCTGACTTCTTAAGGTGGTCTAAAATATGATACAAATATGTTTACTAACTGCTTGAGGTATTCCAATACTCGCTGGAGAAACTGGAGTTCAGAAGAGACAAGAAGAAAACATAGATACTTCTACAAAGGGGTTAAAATTAACACACTACAAAATTAATAATAATTACCAGGCACAAAGTGACTGATCAGCTGCGAGAGAGACAAAGTGCTATGTTAGGAGAAGTAAGTGTCAAGCAAACTGCTCTATTTTTATGTCTACTAGTTTTGTTAGAGAAAAAACTGTTAATAAATGAAGGGAAAATAAATTCAAGAGAAATTTAAAGAGAAAATAAAAGTGAGCAAAAAGATAAATTAAGAATACACAACAACTACTTATTATCACCAAAACTGAAGCCTGTCTTTAATAACTTGATAATATCTAAATTTTTACAATACTCTTCATGTCTTCTTGATAAGTGTAGTGTCCGTACTGTAGAAGTTTTAGTAGTGATGTACATATTGTCTTGATATCATCATTGTTCAGTGAAGTATAGTGGAGATATAGTGTTTGTCAGTGATGTATTTGTTTGTATTAGATCTGCTATTGTACTGGTACTGACTGATGTGATTTGAGGATTATGTCCAATGTTCAACATAGTTAATGTTTGGTTTTTAGTAAGTCCTTCACAGATATATCGGACTCCATTATCAGTGATATACAGTTGTAGAGTTCTAGTTTCCTTTAAAGTTGTATTACTCACTAGCATAGATAAGTGAGTCATATCTTCGTCTGTGATATCAGTAACATGATACAACCATAACTCTTCAAGTGTTTTATTATTAACGAGACTATTACTGACTTGTTTGATATCACCAGTAAACGAAGAGGACCGCAGCCATATCTCTTTTATTGTTTTATTAGTTTTTAGTATCTCTGATAATATGGACACACACTTACTGTCCAATGAAGTGTTCACTATATCAAGTCTCCTCACTGTACACTATTAAGATTGTTTATAATAACTGCAGTACTTTCAGGAGATGATGAAGAGAGTTGAATACTCCCCATTCTTTTTCTTACTTTTTGTTCTTTAATTTATTTACTTATAACATCTTCACTTTCTATTACACTTGGACTAGAGAGCCATACACAATTGTCATCATCATACCATTGAATACATCCAGTGTTCCTGTTATAAAACAGGGTAAACAATATAATAGTATAGTATCACACACATAGTAATATATACTATAAGTCAATAACACATACAGTGGTATTTGTTACATTGGTACATTATCTTGGTGTAAGTTAATTGAATCTAATATACAAAATTGTTACTTTGAATAGCAAGACATTGTTTTATAGTCTAGTAAGACAAAGACGTTGCTGTGTGTTATACTGACAAACACCTTCCATATGATATACTTTATCCAAAATAAATCATAGTCAAACTGTTCATTAATGAGACTAGTACAATATCAACATAACTGAACTACTACAGGAGAATTAAATAAAATCTTTCTTACAAAATGTTAGCACTGTAAATATTGTCATAATTATCAAATAATGAGTATAGTGTGGATGGCTATCATTATAAGGCTGTGTAAGACTATATACAAACACTATGTTTAAAATCATGATTTTAATAATGTTCTATATTAAATGTTGTCTGATGACATAGTTTTTATGTTTGGACTAATTAAGAAAGTTGAGTAAATGTACTAGACTCTAGTTTAGTTATGAGTTGAGACAATCTAGAATATGGCAGAGTATGGATTCATGTCTGATCAATAAGATAACAAGTCTAATCTATAATAATTAGTCTTAGTTTAGACGTCCACTTGCTTAATGTGAGAAAGGGCATCTGATGACTTTTATCCAATTTCTTGACATTTTTTATCATATTTTCAACTACACCAATCAAAATATTAAAATGTATGACATTAGTCACACGAATCAACATCAATAAAACATAGAAATAAACATTATGAAATTATGGATAAAATATAAGTTCTTTTCAAAGCAGTTCTTGAAGCTATCACCAGATAACATAGTCACTACTTATATTATCTGAAACAAATTTTTGACTCGGATATATTGTCTTAAGTGCGAGTGACATTATTATGATGTCATAATGCCAAAAATTTGACTAAAGTCACCAATGTCCTTTCTCACATTAATTAAGCAAGTGGACATCTGGAGATGAGACTACATCATGTTAGTAGTTTAAAGGAGTGTGTCAATATTAATACATAACAATATATGGATATCTGATAAATTTTTTTCCAAATATCTCCCTTTACATCATTTATGATTAGGTTAGTTAATCCTATATTGAATGGGAAATTCCTATACAATAGTTATGATCTATAAATGTACCATTGATTGCGTTCATAACTAGAAAATACTAGTAAATTAAGAGTGTCAAAAATATCTTAATGTCTTGATTTCTAACTCAAATTCTCTGCTATATTAGGTTAGAGACAAAATTAGTTTGATGCTATTCAGACAATATTATTGGTAAAATGTTTATAACTTGAATATTACTATGGTAAGTGGGTGGTGGTCTTAAACAAATAGCTGATGTTTATCTCATCCCTAGATGTTTTTCACTTGATAAAGCAAAGATCACTCTCTCCACGTTACCAAGTGGGTGTCTGGTAAGCTGATGTGTATTCTTAGTTATTACTTTCATATACTCTTTATATATCTCGGGTTATGATAACTTCACAAGCTCATTGCATGCATAAAGTATGGTGTGGGTTGGGCTATAGTGTGTTTGTGGTATGTAGCCTCATCCACAGAGTGCCATGCACCCTGAGAGAAAGGCATTTTACTTGGGGGGAATGGCAGTCTGGAAAAAAGACTATGAGATATGATGTCTAAAAATATTCTGTTGGTATTTTAAAATTCTACATGTGTGTGTGTACCATAATACAGGAAACAGATCTATGTGGACATACCCACAAAAATGACAGTTGTGATGAAAAACATTTGGTACAAAAACGTCACATACTGAAATATGAGAGCAGTTTTCAGCATCAAATTCTAATGTGATATACATTTTTCTGCTTTTAGCAAATGGAGCGTATGAAAACTATTAGCTAGGAGAGATGTTGCGGTGAACAAACACAGTATAAATTTTGGTAGTATTTGAGCCTGAATAAATCATTTTATCAAGTTAAAACTTTAAAATGAGTATCACTATAGTAACCAGTCCCTCTCCCACTATGTGGAAGGTTTATCCTGAAGACCAAGCCTACAAAGTGTGCCACAAGATGGTAGCCATGATTATAGATGATACAACGAAACTTAAACCAATGAAGTCACACACAGGGTCTCTTATTTTAAATTTAACCTATTTTTTTGTTGGCTTGTTGTTGACCAGTAGATAACAAGGAGATGTCATAATCTGTCATCAATAGCTCTTTTCTTTTAACTGTTCTGATAATGGAGGCCTTATAAAATGTGAAACTCTCCAAAGAACATATTTCAACTGATAACCCTGAAGACAATCTCACTCATCCAAAAGAAAGGATGCCAGTCAGCTATGAACTTATTACTACAACAGTAGTAACTAAACCTACAGTGCAAAGGCTATATAAACGTCCTCCTCTCACTTGTTTAGACTCACTCACTTAATAATATAATATCTACATGTACATACTATAATAGTTACCTTTTAAACTCTGCTTTAATTCCTTGATCTGTTTGATATCTCTCTTGTAGCTGTAATGTCAAAGATGCTATTATTTCCTGCTGTTTTTTCTATTTCTCTTTGTTTCTCAACAGACTCTTTCTCAAACAACTGAAATGAATTCGAAATGTATTGACAAATAAGTGATACAGAGTATGTCAATGTTACATGTATTAATTAAAACTTCCTTGCTTTTAGAATAATGTTAAATTCTTTGGATGTCGAAACAAGTTATATAACGCATGGAAGCCTAGTGAGACAGTCCTATATTAGGATTTTTATAAAAGATCTCTACCTCCTAAACCCAAAACATTAAGTGTTAAAGTATGTGGTCTGAGACTTACTGTCTCACTAGACTTTCATAATAATGTGAAATTAATGATTGACAGAAAAGCTAGCTCCAACCACTCTTAGTTTCCTTTTTAGTGTTTCTTTTAATCTCCCACTCAATTATTAATCTATTTTCTTAATACCAATTACCTTTTAAGGTATGTTGTAATGTCTCATTATGTTTGTCTCGATCTCTTAGCTGTGATGTTTTAAATTTTCAACTTCTTTTTCTTTCACTTGTCTTATTTCTATGTAAAAATATTGAGTTGTGAAATATTCAGTATATTTGAACTACAAATCAATTTGTAATTTTATGTATATAGTTATGAATGAGTTTAAGTATGTACACACACATACAATAGAATAATAGACAGTAGTTAGTTTAACAGTGATTTTGACTACATGGACAAATACCTTCACTTTGCTTTTCAACAGATGATATTTGCATAGTCATCTTTTTACTAATGGTTGTTGAATTTAGTTGACTTTTTCAACTCCTTTGTGTTCTCTTCTACAAATATTTCTAACCTCCTATATATAACAATAAAACAGCACATGTAGTAACTGTTGTCTATACTATTGTCTAATACCTTGTCTCTTTGATGTTTATCATAAATGGTACAATATCCAACTGTAAGTTGAAATTAATCCTTTTTTCTTTACTTCTTCAAGTGTGTCCAGAGCTCTGGCAATAATTGATTGTGGTTAGACTGAGTGGAAAAAAACATGTGACAATGATAGACATGCTCTCTCTTAAACAACGAATCTCCATATTTCCTTCAACTGATTCAGCAATAAATCTCTTATGTCTTGCAATGGTGTATTTTGTAGGATCCCGTCTAAGACAAAAATGGCTGTTTCACATTTGAGAAGAGAACGACTTTTATTTTCTTTGAAGGGTTTCATTCAGACAAAGACAAACTTTTGTTTCCTTGCAAAATGACACTGAACAACATCTTTATATGCTTGCACATATGTCTCAGCTTCTTTGATGTCATATCGCTCCACAATGTCCTCCAGACAACTGATATTGATCAATGTACAATGATCACGCACAACATTTAAAACATCATCATTGACTTTGAATGAGTTATTTCAGTTTCAAGGTGAGGATAACTATCGGAAAAAAAAAGCATGTCAATGCATCTAGAGATGGTGGACTTTTTGTTAATTGCTTCTTCGATTTGTTAAAGGCCATTCCAAATTCTTTTCGGATTGACTCAAATGCAGAGTCTAACTTTCGAGGAATTGGAAATAGTTTTAAAACTGTATCTATACATTAAAAATTATTTAAATGGAGGTTATGTTTCTCCTAGTACTTACTTAATGTTTGACTCCCTTCATTAGCAGCATATGCTACTTGTAAATCATAGTCAGGAAATGCTTTACCTAATAAAATAGACTTGTAACAAAAGTAAAGTCTACGTCAGTACTCACTACAATCCTGTATGATAGCATTAGCACATGGTACATTGCTAGTTTGTTTAAGAGTATACTAGCAAAAACCTCCAGATTATTGATAGTTGGTTGTGTACTGCATGACGTACAGCTTGTAACAGGACAAATAATGCTTTAGTTGTTGATGGAGATTTAACAACATATTTATAATTGCTAGTCTAGTTTTTAGTAATAACTCCTTCTCTATAGAGGTAGTGTGCTACTCTAACAGGATATTGAAGAGACTGAGAGAGAGTGCCATAATGACAACGTAAAATATCACCGGCTTGATCTTCATGACTACTATCACTTGTCATTGCTACCTCTTGAACTTTGCCTGATGTTGTATGGTCATCTGGAAATGTTTGAACTATTAATAATATACATTAATTATAAATTATTTAATCATCCTCTTACCATATTCACTGATAATTCTTTCAGAGAGCATTTTTGTCTCTTTAAACCTGGACAGTACTGTAGATAACACTTCAATTTCTTGTGATCTGAAGATACCGCTGTATGTATAGCAGATAACAGAGTTGTCTTCTTCTCATTTGGGAGCCTTGCAATGACTCCATCTTATCAAGTGTCGCTTCACTGATACATCTTCACTAAATAAAAGCTGAGACACTTTTACAGATTAAGCAGACACTGCAATAGTGGATCATTATGACACTGAAGAATAGAAGTTGCTTTAGTAGCTAGAGACTGAGAGTCCATTCCTATAATAGAGACAGTACACAATCCATAAACAAACCAGTAATATAACATTTATAAAATGAGTACATGTAAAAGGTTCTTGTACTCACTAGCAGGAAGACTACAGGATTTCTCCTCAACGTTTGCTCATAATCATGGGCAACAGTGATTTCTTCGATCACTTCCTTCGTCAAAGCATCTACGACTTGTCTTCTGGTAGCATCAGGTTTGGTATTTAACCACAACTCAAACATTTTTGTTGCTTTGCGTGTGGAGTCATCTGGTAGCTTGTGAATATCTTCTAACTTCTTAGCACTCAGTTTTCAGCTGAATTCCCAACAGATACCATTTGCTACCAATACGAATATGTTCACATAATTCATCGAGTGTTGGTTTCTCTTCTAGAATCTCCTCAAAATATAGGTTTCTTGTAGCCATTGCTCTTTGCAAGGTGATACACCCAGTGAATTTGGTGAACTTTGGGTGGGGCTCATTACATGGGGATATAATGACCACACTCATCTTAATGATAATAATAACACGAGTGCCAAATGGGTGTGTTTAAATTTGAACTGTGAAGTACAGACTCTGTTGAAGTTAGCATGACAATTTGAAAATATGAATCATTTATAATATAATACCTAAACGGATGGAATGTTCTGTCCTACACACAATTGTTGTGGTAAGTTTTCAGTAAACAGCAACTGCAGCTCCACCCTCAAAAATACTTGAAACTACAAATATTTAACAAGGCGTGGTTTTCTAGTAATGTGCTGCTGGTGATTGTGCTGCTAACTTCAACAGAGTTCAACAGAGTCAGAAGAAACACATGAAGACTTCGTTAGCAGTATTTGTTTCCTGTATATGCTCTGTTACGATAAAATCTTGAATCATTTGTCTGAAGTAATTAACTAATTATTAGAAAGTATCAGATAAAATAATAGGTTTTGGTGTTGCCATTTATATTAAGAAATCCTAACTACTGGCCAATGTAATAAAACGACTTGATCAACAATCACAAAAACTGACAAAGTAATATTATGTAACGCGAAATGTTCTGGAATGTTCTGTAGACAATTATATAAGTGTTGAATTTTCCATTGCCCACATCAATAGGTGCATGGTTCTGCTGTTCTAAAATATTATGTAATCATGTTCTTAGAACATTATGTAATAATTTCTGATGTATTAGAATATCTATAAAGTCTAAAACAATTATTGCAAGCAACACATTATATACTAATGCATTAATAACAAACAATGTTAGGACAACATATTTTAAGTGTGTGTGTTATATTAAAAAGTCATTTAACATATAATTCAATGATGTCAAGTGGAGAGCCTTCATCAAATGAACCAAAATCACTACATACTCTTAGTTCAATATCATCAGAAGTATTGTCCTTTAGTGACTTGAAAAACGCATGGCATTTTTGGATTAGTACAACATGTATTTTCCAGTCCATTACAGTTCTTTCCATCCCATAATGGATCATTAGCATATAAAACAGACTGAGCATTATTGCCATTTACACCAGACTCACCAGTAATAATAATCACAAACAAAATGATGGAATAAAACCAGTACTACCATTATTACATGGACAGCCATATATAACTTGATCTATTTTCATATGTTCCAACAGAATAGGACCATATATGCCTTTCTAGGACTCATACCATAAGTAATAGATATACCATGGGACATAATAGGTGTCTATTGAACGATCAGTGAATGACTCTGGTGCTTCAAATTGATATCCTCTTACCCTTAAGGCCACACATGTTGCTATAGTTACTTGCAAATGTGTAAAAGAATGTAGAAATAACAACAGCTGAATATGAAAATGGCTGTCCACCCACAAATCATGGTTCAATATTGTTTTATTGCTGTAATGTTAGTCCAGGGAGACAAGAAGTACCAGAGTCACTCGTGTTAAGATATCCAACTCTCATCCAGCTTCCCTTATCATTACAGTGACTACTCTCCATATCACAATATACAGTGGTAATACTACCATTACTTAAAGTGACCTTGTCATAACTGATATAGCAGCAGGGAAGGCTTGGAGCAAGAAACTACAAGAATCATTCATATATAAGATGTTGGTATTGTAGTTGGACAGACTATATTATCTTCACTCGATCATCTTTTTTTCACAGTAAATGTCTTTCCACGTGTTACTAGGAATACAACAGTATTGTTCATAGAGTGAGGGAGGATGTTGAGTTAGTAGACTAGTACAGTCAGTCATACAAACAGAAGAGCTCTCACTAGCCACAATATAGAGACCAAACAATTAGACAATCAAAAACAACTATATTCATTATAAGCTTTTCTCAAGAAACGAGTGGTGAAGTATAAATGTATTATTTTTACATTTATATAGCTTCCAGATATGCCGCTAATTAACATATTAGGAATATTTAGTAATTGCCAAGGCAACATCATGCTAATATAAATAATCAAACATACAAAATATTTATATTCAGAAGCATACTGATTAATTTGTTATTCAGCCATTGTTATTTTGATTAACATGTAACACTTAAAGTTGTTTTGTTGCTTTAACTGATTCACGTTTCTGTCATGCATGATTGCAAAATACATATGAATTGTATAACATTTTGGTAATATCCTTTGTTTTTTGATTACTAATTATTATAGAATGACATTTTGTATAGTTCAATAAGTATGTTTATTGCTGGAAATGTATATAGTGATAGCCCTGCCTAAACATTAAAAATATTGTAACTCCTAAAATTAGTTACATGAGCTGTTAATTATCATTATCAAAGGATGTAATAGAGTGATAACGTAAACCACACACCATCATCTGTCTAGTTCATGAGGACAGAGGTAACAGCAGGTACAATCAGTACAGAGGAGGTGGTGTGGGGAGACGAAGCCACTCCCTCAAGGCTGACAAACTATCTCATTTTTCAAATACCTCATCTCCAGATTATACATTCATTATGATTAGCAATAATTACTAAAGTGCTTTCAGGAGTGATTATATGAAGCCAATATTCCATTGTTGTTCTTCCTTTAGTCTATTCACGTTAGGAGGAAGTATAACGATATTACTCTCAAAGAGAGCACTCAAAATAAAAGTATTTTATAATGTATTGTTTTAATGTTTATAAGAGGATAAATAAAAAAAGGAAAAGTAATATATAATCTATATCTATATCTATATCTATCTATCTATATATAATTAGAATGTTTCAAGTTATAAGTGTGTCTACAACATCAGTCTCATGATTAACTTATGACTAATGAACATTTGGATGTACTTGATTAGAATCTCAAAACATATTGGTGAACATCTTAGTCTTAGTTTGTTATTTTGTTCATGTGTAATCTGTAACTGTGATATATAGTGTATTTCTAAAATCAACTAATAGGATTTGTCCATTACTATTGTTTTCTTTAGATTATTGTGATTCATAAGATTTGTCTATATAAACCAAATCGCTATAGGTGATAGTGACATGGCAAAATTAAATGAGCTTAACAAAGTACATTAGTATAATTCAGGGCTCATTGCGTTCTGTGTTCATAATAGTATATGTTTCATAATATCAATAGTGAATATCTTTATGTAATTGATATAATCTGATTAACATTCTGATTTTGCCAAGGCAAAATTATTTCATTTTTTGGAATAAAAGGATCATTACAGAAATAAAGAATAAACTTTGACTATAACCTTCTTAGTTTGTACTTCTTCACTAATGAAAAAAGGAGTTGGCTGAATCAGGAATTCCATGTCAGCTTTGACACATCTAGACTCAAATATATTTTCTTAATCATAGTATATCACATGTTAAATTACAATATAAATGTATGTAATAGCTAAGAACTTCTCCATTTTGTCATTATGTACTCTTGATAATAATAACAAGTCTATTGTTATAATTAGTTTTATGTAACCTGCTTAATTTTTATAGAAAGGCATCTGATAAATTTTTATTCTAATTCCTTCACATTTTAACCACATGTTCAGCTAACTATCAGAATGCTTAAATCTATTTACATCATCAGTCCATATGAATCATTATCAATAAAACATGGAAAATAAACATGAAATTATGGATAAAAGTATAGTTCTTTTGAAAGTAATTCTTGAGAACTATCACAAGTATAAGACAGTCACTACTTCTTATATTATCTTGGACTTAATCTTTTTGACTGGCATATACCATCTTAACCACAAGTAACTTATCATGATGTCATAATGCCCAAAAATTTTGACAAAAGTTACCAGTCAGACATCTGGACATGAGACTATGGTCAATAGTAGTGGTTTAGGAGTGTGGTCAAGTATAATACATACCAATATATGGTACCTGATGATTTTATATTCCAATAACTCCCTTTTCTTTATCAATGATTTAGGTTAGCTAAAAACTCTAGACACTGAGACATTTCTAGATATGATCTATAAATATACATTGATCAGCTAACATTACATAGAAGAGACTAATAAATTGAAGTGTAAAAATGTAATATATATTGATTCCTTACTCACTGCTATAATGGGTAGACAAATCTTAGTTGATATTTGCTATTTGTTATTGTTAAAATGTGCATAACTTGAATATGTACTTTGTAAAATGGGTGTAGTATTTAAAACAACAATACCTTATGTTAATCTCATCCCCAGGTATCCCCTTACTAATGTATGAAAATATCATTTTTCCATATTAACAAGTGGGCGTCTGGTGATGAGATTATGCTGATGGATAATTTTTTATACACTCACTTCTTTCAAATAATCTTAAATCTCAAAACTTTGAAAACAAGTTACATATAATGATCATTATGTTTCTATGTTACTATTTAGAAAAATCTTGTTTTAAAATGTAATAGTTTATGTTGACTCCACCCATAAAATTATTGTCATATTATGATATAACTAATAATTCAATTATTAACATAAAATAATAGACTTGGTGAGGAGAGAAAGTAAAACTTAATATTGACAAAAACCCTGCAACAACAGATCTTGTGTAGTAGAGTGTCAGAGGGACTAGCTTACTAGACTACACTAATGTTACATCAGAGACTTGACTGATTGTTGTTTAAAGTATTTTCAAACATAATAGGAAAGATTTATATGATTATTACAAACATGTTATATAAAAACACTGTGAACTAGTAGCTATGTGTAGATAACTTAACAGTTATATTATACAGATATAGGTATGTATGCTATGATCAAGTCTGGGAGTTTGAATATATGATTAGTTGTGAAATAACTCATGGCTCGCTGTAAGCACTTTACAGTATCGTGTGGGGTTAGGATATGGTGTGTTTGTGGTATGTAGTCTCATCCACAGACTGCCATGCATCCCAATTGAAAAGGTACTCAAGTGATTTTGCTTAAGTGCTATGCTCCCAAAGCAAAATAGGAATGCCATCATGCTTCAGGAGGCATGGAAGGCAATCTGTGGAGAAGACTATATATGAGGTATGACATTTAAAATATTTTGTTGGTATTTTGTACTTTTACATGTGTATGTGCTAAGGTACAGGAAACACATGTATGTGGACACACCCACATTGAATGACAGATGGTAACAACTTTGTTATAAGTGACATCACATAATAAAATGTAAGATTATTTTTTCAACTTTAGCTTCAAATTCAAAATGTGATCATTGATTGACAGTTTTGTGCTTCAGCAAATAGGGGATATAATATATAGGAGAGATATTGTGTGAATTAACATACTATAGGTTTAATAATTGTAGCTCAATAAAGCATTATAGCAAGCTAAGACCTTAAAATAAGTAATATTATGGAGGGACAACCCCTCTCTCACTGTGTGAGAGGTTTATCCAAAGAAGAAAAAAAAAATAAAGAAAAACCTACAAAGTATGCCTTAAGGGATACCACCTATTAAACTGAATCAGTCAGTGTTACTGAAAACTTAAAATAAAATGCAGTTGTGGTTAATGTAGATAATATTACATACCTTCTATATCCTCCTGTTCATCAATCTGATTCCTTGATGTCAGCTGAACTGATCATATCTTTTAACTCTGACATGAGATATATATGAAGTGATCATAAAATGTAATTTACTGTCCATCACCTATAGTTTCAATCATAGATGATGGGACTCATCTTCTGGCTAGAACTTTGTTTGAGTTTCCTCAAGTCCTTGATCAGTTAGTAGTAGGGTTATGAGTGAGTCTTTGGGTCAATGGTACATCTAGGAACATAAAATGAGAAGTGACAACCTATTTGAGGACTATCACTGGGTCTAACATCCCATATATAGATCTACATTTACAGTAAGTGTTATTGCTTAATTTAAAAGCATTTAAAACACTGAATCAGCTATAAGAATTAAATATGCGGTTTTACAGTTAGAGGCCAAGTTAGCAATTTTATGCAAGACATCCTTACAAAGTAAGCCACATCAAATTACATCAGTTAATATGTTCTTTTACTTACTTATACATGGGATTCCAATAAAAGTCAGTTATGAAATCATTACTACAATCTAATTAACCCCACGGTGCTAAGACTATATAAACTGACCGACATTCTCACTTGTTTGGATTCACTCACTCCAGTATTAAAATATCTATAATATTTACCTTTTAATGATGTTGTTACTTCTTGCAGTTTCTGCCTATAATCTTTCTTTCTGTCTCTCAGCAGACACTGACACAAATCCCTTCTCAATAACTATGAGAAAACAAATGATCAAAAATATATAACTATTAACAAATATGTGACATAAAACTGGTGTTAGCTGTTGTATTAATAATACCTTCCTTCTTTTTGAAAATGATGTCAAATCTTCAAGCTGTTTTTCCTTCATTTGTTTCATTTCTAAATATAACAACGTCCGTACAATATATTATACATGGTACTCAGTATGATTAATTAAATTTCATGATCTCAATAGAATAAGTTTTTCAAAGCAAATTTAAATATACATATACTAAAGGTAGGATACTAGCGCAATCGACAAATATTATACCTTCATTTATTGACTATTTCATTTCTAATCTTTTCTCATCAAGTATATTTGCTATATTAATATTAATACCCTTTTAAGCTCCTGTTTTAAGTCTCATTCTCTTTGTCTTTATCTTGTATTTGGAATGTTAACAATGTTAGTATCTCCTGATGTTCCTCTAATGTCTCTTTTTTCTCATCTGACAAACTCCTCATTAACTAACATAATAAAAATCATTATGTCTAAGTACTGACAATAAATGCCACTGGTTGTTATTGATAGCTATTGTATCATGTATTAAACAACCTTTCTTGGTTTTTAGAAATGCCATTAAATGTTAGGATGTATGCTTTAGACTATAGACCCTTCCTCTCACCCAGACTTCTCTCAGATTGATGGCTACTCCCCATATGAAGCAAAATGTAAATTACCCTTGTCCAAAGCATAACATTAAATAGGAAAGTATATAGCCTAACATTCAGTTTTTCCCCGGTAAGGTCTGACGTTTTATAATGACGTCACATGAGCTAGATTTCTGTATACTGTCACAAAGCGCAGCTCTGGATAATTGATTGAGTAAAGCTTTCTTCTATTTAACCCAAACTAATTAGTACTCTATATTACTTGGTTAGTACAATTACCTTTCAAGTTCTGTTTTAATG
>NW_024533267.1:0-70000 GCF_016097555.1 Gigantopelta aegis
TTTCCGACTAATACAATCTTTTAACGTCTAAAAATACGCATTAAGTATATTTTTTATTTAGAATATCAGTGTCTGTACATTCAATATGTTTCTGATCGTCTTAATATTTGTAAGAAGCCCAAACTGGATTGTGTCTTCAAATAATTTCATACGTACGAAAAAAAGTTATTTTAGGAAATAAAATGAAAGTTTACCTAGTACAAATACTAGAACGATTAGAAACACGTTTAATATTGAGCCACTAATATGCAGAAAAATATATTTGATATGTAATTACATTTGTTAAGAAGTCTCTGTTAATCCATAACATCTTAAAAATTGCAGCAAACACAGTCCCTTTAAATTCAATAGTTAATTGAGAGAGAGAGAGAGAGAGAGAGCGGAGAGAGAGAGAGAGAGAGAGAGAGAGAGAGAGAGAGAGAGAGAGAGAGAGAGAGAGAGAGAGAGAGAGAGAGAGACACACACACACACACACACACACACACAGAAAGATAGAGAAAGAGAGAGGGATATATATATATATATATATATATATATATATATATATATATATATATATATATATATTCTTCAAAAATAGTAGGGGAACCTGAAATATTAATGTTAATATCAGAACGTTCAGGTCTGTTTCTGAACGCACCGAAACACATTAGTTTGCACGTGCATCATGCAGTTGCCCCGTACACGTGTGTGGGGTGTCATTCTCAATTTTGACAATTTCCAGGAAGGTCGATTAATCACTGTGGAACATTATTTCTGTCAATCTTGTTCATTCTATTGATCATACAGTTGTTATTGTTTTGTTTTTAGTTATTTTTAGTGTTTGAATTTGCGATTTACTGATACAAAAAGTCAATTTTCAAATTTCACTTCTGACCCCAATCGTCCTTCAAGATCTTTGGTGGTAATAAAACCTACTGTAATACGGAACTACCAGTTGTAATGTTTGCCCAATTAATTCACTATTATCATATAACCATTCCCCACAGCTAATATACTTTATAATTTTGGCAATTGTAAATTCTTAATAGAGTTCCCTTACATTTTTGAAGAGTATATATACTGAACAAAAAAAGAAACTTCCGATTTGTACATATAGTTGCGTTAAAGAATTCATTGTGTAATGAAATTATATAGGTAGTATTAGCCTTGAGCTGTATTATCAGGATTCATGAATTTTATCGATTATTTTTGCACTGTTAATCGTCGACAACGTGAAATTCAATTTGCACGTGCATGCATGGTTCGACATGTCCCGTGTAGTATTCGGTCAATTTGTTTTACTTGTCTTACTGACATTGTTGTCAAGTGAACGAAAACGCTTCAAAATTTGTAAAAAAAATAACGTTTTTTACATTGTAGCATTTTTAGTATGCCAAGAATACCCAATAATTTACGCGAACGGGCGATTGGCATGCTTGATGCTGGCATGTCGACAGAAGACGTTGCATGGCATGTTGGGAGTTCTAGTCGAGCCATACGAAATCTTCGCGTAAGATTTCGAACGACAGGAAGCACCAACGACTTGCCACGTCGTCGACGTCCGCGTGTTACAAGGCGTGGTCAAGACCGCTATATCATGAACACGCATTTGCGCAATCGATTCCAAACTGCCACTGCTACTGCTGCTAACACACCTGGGCTTCATAATAACCGAATCAGTGGGCAAACTGTTCGTAATCGTCTGCGGGAGAACGGTTTACATGCACGACATCCTTACGTCGGATGCGTTTCAGCGCAACGTCATCGTCTAAATCGTCTTAATTGGGCACGTGTACACACTCGTTGGATACGGCGACGCTGGAATACCGTTCTTTTTTCGGATGAATCCAGATTTTCTTTACAACGTGGTGATGGCAGGGTGCGCGTCTACCGTAGGAGAAATGAACGCTATGCTGACTGTTGTGTTCTTGAACGAGATCGTTTCGGGGGTGGGGGTTGTGTCATGGTCTGGGCAGCCATTGCCCATGGTTATCGTTCACCACTAGTCGTCACTGATGGCAATTTAAATGCTCAACGTTACCGCGATGACATTCTCGCTCATCACGTCATTCCTCTATTCCATAACAACGCCAACATCTCGATTTTTCAGCATGATAATCTCACCTCTCATACAGCTAGAGACACTGTAAATTTTCTTAGGACAAATAACATTGATTTCATTCATGACTGGCCCGCTAAAAGTCCTGATCTCAACCCCATCGAGCATGTCTGGGATAGTCTGGACAGACGATTGAGGCGTCGTCCCAACCCACCCGCTAACGTCAACGAACTTCGTCAAGCGCTCATTCAGGAATGGAACAATATTCCACAGGCAGAAATCAACACTTTAGTCAATTCTATGCGTCTGCGATTTACTGCAGTGGTCAATTCAAGAGGTGGTAATACCCGTTATTAATTTTTTTTTTTAACCCCTACCACACTTGGTCAAAATTTCTCCCAGTTTCTGTTAACCTATGGCCATGATTTTTGCACCAAACGATGCATCATGGAACACTCTTTAAACGCATATATAACAATTATTCCCCCGGTTTGTTTTCATCAAGTTATGTTCATGCAAAGTTAGCGGAAGTTTCTAATTTTGTTCAGTATATATATATATATCTATGTATGTATGTATGTATGTATGTATGTGTATCATAATACAATTTTTATCCATGCTTAGGCGATGCATAATATTATTTAAAATATATTTCATAACAATTAAGTTACTGTAAATCATTTAAGTATTGGCTGTTATTTATGTTACGTTCATCGGGGTATGATAAACAACAACAACAACAAAATCATTCGCAAACTGTGTAAATGAAATAACATAATACTTCTAATGAAATTTGAAACATACTTACTAATAATAACATTAAAAGTTCATATTTTATTTTGAATATTTTTTGGTTAAAACAATAACGCTCAGTAAGACAAATTACCAATATAAAATGACGTCATCAGGTATGACGTACCCTGACAACGTAATTTTTACATTCATCGAGAGATGAACAAACTCCCGTTGCTACGTCTCGACCAATGGCATGACGTTATAATACGATGAATGTAATGGAAATTTAATTATAAAACGTTATTGAGCAAATTGTTTTAACGTATTTAGCGAGGCCATTCAAGACGCATATATTTCTAAAGAGACATACAACAGACTGACAAAACAGCGACAACAAAAACACAAAACAACTTTTGAGTGATTATTTTGTCGGTGATTAATTCAACATACAATAATTGATTAAAGCAAAATGATTGCAAAGAACAATAGTTAGCTATAATACACAGTACTGCTATATGTAAGTTGTATGTAAGTTGCATAACGTAAAAATGTATCAAAAATATTATTTCAGCTGATTCACAACTTAGGCTTAATTGTTTTTTAGTGTCTGATATGATGACCTCGCTATCATTTTATGTCGTTAATATATCACTTATTTGGATTTGTTTGTTTTTCTTACAGGGTCTCAATTTAGTGAGGATGTGTATGATCCAAATCAACTGGCATCACTAGCTTGTATCGCCATGTACAAATATTATACCTGGATCTACCCATATGTAGCTTACGAAAGAACAAGCTGTTCGAGCAGACTACCTGCGATTTGCCAAATCTGTAAACATATAATTATTGTTATCAGAAATTTTTATTTATTTCAAAATGACTATTAATATATTAACGTCGTCATCGAAGTAGTAGTAGCAATAGTAGTAGTAGTAGTAGTAGTAGTAGTAGTAGTATAGCCGATTTCGTTTTAGTAGTTGTTTATACGGTTACGGAACGTTCCATACCCATTTTGTTTCGTCCCTAGACGTTTTGTACACACTAACGTTTTACACTCTAGGCGATTTGTACCCAGTATATTTAGGACACGTCTTATGTTGAATTGCACAATGAAAATGTTATATATGTTACATCAGACTTTGCTAGTTTTTTGGGTAATCATAACAGTAGTAGTAGCTGTGATAGTAGTATTGGTAGAAGTAACGGCAGAAGTAGTAGTAGTAGTTATAGTAGTAGTAATAATTGTAGTAGTAGTAATAGTAGTAGTAGTAGTAATAGTAGTAGTATTAGTAGTAATATTAGTAGTAGTAGTAATAATAATAGTAGTAGTAGTAATAGTAGTAGTAGTAGTAATAGTAGTAGTTGTAATAGTAGTAGTAGTAGTAGTAATAATAGTGGTAGTAGTAGTAGTAATAATAGTAGTAGTAGTAGTAGTAATAGTAGTAGTAGTATTAGTAGTAGTAGTAATAATGGTAGTAGTAGTAGTAGTAGTAATGATGATAGTACTACTAGTAGTAGTATTAGCAGTCGTAGTGACAGTAGTAGTAGTCGTAGTAATAGTAGTAGTAGTAGTAGTAATAATAGTAGTAGTAATAGTAGTAGTAGTAGTAGTAGTAGTAGTAATAGTAGTCGTAGTAATAGTGGTAGTAGTAGTAGTGGTAGTAGTAGTAGTAGTAGTAGTAATAATAGTAGTCGTAGTAATAGTAATAGTGGTAGTAGTAGTAGTAGTAGTAGTAGTAGTAGTAGTAGTAGTAGTAGTAGTAATAGTCGTCGTATTTGATTAATGATTAGATGAAATAAAATTTTCTCGTTAACGATACAACTAGAACACATTGGTTTATTAATAATTGGCTATAATGGATGTCAGACATTTGGTAATTCTGACATATACTCTTAGAGAAAACCCGGTACATTTTTCCTTTAGCAGCAAGGGATATTTTAATATACTTTTCCACAGACCTGATAGTACATACCATTGCCTTTGATATACCAGTTGTTTGGCACTGGTTGGGACGGGAATAAACCCATTTGGTGGTTCGATCCTACGATTGATGCTCCCTAGGCGAGTGCTCGACCTATATACTATACATTCTATATTTATTTATTTATTTATTTATTTATTTATTATAGTGTGTATACTAGTATGTATGCATGCATAGGCCTACATGTGTGTGGCTGGGGTTAAAATGTCTTTATTTTCACGTAAGAAGGTTTCTGTGTAATATAGTGGTGGCGGTAATCTATAAATGATTTCTACTTCTATATGCATCGTTTGTGCTATAGTCCGATATAATCCGTGGCCTGGATTATTTAATTTTATGATGTGACTATTAGCAAGTTTATGTAAAAAATTTGTATGATGGCGTCATTCTTTTAGATAAATCTAAATCTACACCAGCGCCTACATCACCAACTACAACCATGTCTACATCACCAACTACAACTACGTCTACATCACCAACTACAACCAAGCCTACAACAAGAACGCATCGTCTGCCCGCAACAACGAGTAGTTACGTTTCACAACACTCTCCGACAACTCTCCCAGCACAGAAATCGGATGCAACAAGTGAAACCCAGAGACAAGTCGGCTCAGAAAGTGGTTCAGGTGTTTTATAAAGAATAACTAGTTAATGACGTCGGGTATCGGCTTTATCCAGTGAAGGTAAGAATGGAAATTTTCTCATTCGGCCTGAACAGTATAAAGCAAATATCTGACGTCATTTAACTAGTTATTATCTTTATCATGCAGACCATAAAAATTAAGGGGAAAAACTATTATTACTGTTATTTAAGCCACCATGTACGATGACCTAGAGGTCAAATGAAAGATTTTGTAATGTAGCTATGCGTGTGACGTCACATGATTGAAGTCAAAAGTCATATCCTGCTAGTACCAGGATATGACTTTGATTTATCCGTCATCATATTCTGTCAGTAGAAACGGTGGTTGCAGGAACAAAATACATCTTTCGACTAGTTCGGTTTGCTGTTGTTGAGACAACCTTTATACATTAACAGTAAAACCAGTGTCCATTCAGGTTAACAGAAGGATAAACTATGTGATGTTGGATGGTGAAAGCATTTATCTATGTCAAACTTTGTGAAATGCAATTATATGTGTAGTGCCTGATTTTTATTCAGAGTATATCTTTATATCTGTAGTGCGTTCATATATACATATATATATATATATATGTGTGTGTGTGTGTGTGTGTGTGTGCGTGCGTACGTGTGTGTAGTATATTATAATGAATAATTATCAATTATTTCGAATTTAACTTTATTACATAAAGAAAAAAAAGCACACAACATAGAGCGATGCTATTGTTACTGACAGTATAAATAACTTGCATTCAAAACATACAAAGCTTAGATACACTTCAAGCATTATGATAACTAGCAATACATGTATATCAAATATTTTGGGGTTTCTGCTTGTTTCCGTGTCAAGAAGAGAAAAGAAGTAGAGAATAAAAATTAAATATAATATTAAATAATAATAATAATAATAATAATAATAATAATAATAAATAATAATAATGTGTGTATGAGTATATACAATGATTCTTTTTCAGGTGGTTTGGTAGCTGGTATTGTCGTTGGAGTACTAGTATTGCTAGTCTTGGCAGGAGTTATCGTACTTGTATGGATGAAAAGGTAACCGTGTTCACATCCGTTTAATACCAAACAATGATTGAATATGTTCCCTATTACAATTACGTCGTGTTAAATACATTAGAACACATAACGCGGTATATTTAATACCATAAAGAGGGTTACCCCATGCCATTTTGTTGTCAAGATTTGAGTGTAAAGCTGTATCCTAAACGGCCTCGAGCGACGCGAGCGATTATTTAAAAAATCATTGATTTCAATTGCTGCATCCTAACCGCACGCGTGCGATTTGACATATAAATCTGTCGTGTCGCGCACGTGCAGTTAGGATACGGCAATTGAAATCAATGATTTCTAAAATAATCGCTCGCATCGCTCATGTCGCTCGCGTCCGGTTAAGATACAGCTTTAAGATACAGTTTTAGAGTCAAACATTTTGAAATACGAAAATCATAATGTTGTAAACGGACATCACTGATAATAAAGAGGTGTTGCAATTATAATTATTTATTTTTATTATTATTATTATTTAATTTTTTTTATGGGATTCGTTTCTTTAATACATTTCGTGGCTAATATATAATTTTAAAATAATAATAAATAACATTTTCAAGAATGCCGTCACATTTATGTAACGATCTAAAAAAAAACCTTTCTCTTTTTCTTTTTTAAAAATAATGTTCGTGCATATATTCAATTAAGGTTCAAGCACACTGTCCTGGGCACACACCTCAGCTATCTAGGCTCTCTATCCATGACAGTGGGTTAGTTGTAGTGGTTAGTGAGAGAGAAGAGGCTGTAGTGGTGTTACACCTACCCATTGCGTCGTTAAAACTCGCTCTCGGTGGGAGCCGGTACCGGGCTACGAACCCAGTACCTACCAGCCTTATGTCCGATAGCTTAACCACGACACCACCTAGGCCGGTATACTGTAAAAGACCCCCCCCCCCCCCAAACCAACAAAAAAAACCTAAATGAATGAAAAGAAAGAAATGTTTTATTTAACGACGCACTCAACACATTTTATTTACGGTTATATGGCGTCAGACATATGGTTAAGGACCATATAGATATTAAGAGAGGAAACCCGCTGTCGCCACTTTATGGGCTACTCTTTTTGATTAGCAGCAAGGTATCTTTTATGTGCACCATCCCACAGACAGGGTAGTACATACCACGGCATTTGATATACCAGTCGTGGTACACTGGCTGGAACGGGAAATAGCGCAATGGGGCCACCAACGGAGATCGATCTGACACCGACCGCGCATCGAGCGAGCGCTGTACCACTGGGCTACGCCCCACCCCTCTAAATGAATGAATGAATGAGTGAATGATTAACGACACCCCAACACGTAAATAGACCCGAGAAACGAGCCAAAGGATTATTACTAACTGTTAATGATAGGATTAGCTATCGGTATCCTTAATAATAATGGGGTGTTTCGAAAACTTCTCTATTAACGTGTTGGGAAGCAGCTTTCCAGAACATGTTTTGTAAATATAAACATGTGTATATGCAGCCCGCTTGTTTCTTCATGGGTATTAGACACAGATTTCACCCTGTATTACGGTCATAATATGTTTGACTTGATAATGGGAACATGTTAGAGGCATTTCCTGAATTATTTAGAAAATCACCCAAAACGAAAACCGCTAGTTGGTTTAAGTTGAAGTTGTATTTTGATTTGTAAGGTGATAATACACTGATTTCTAGTTTCTAGCTCTAGTTTTAATACAAAATGACATCATTGGTATTCGCCTACTACCCTTCTCTTTCTATAGGAAAGCTTCTAAACAGTTTGTTTGTTTTGTTTAACAGCACCACTAGAGCACATTGATTTATTAATCATCGGCTATTGAATGTCAAACATTTGGTAATTGCGACATAATAGAGGAAACCCGGTACGTTTTTCCATTAGTAGCAAGAGATCTTTTATACGCATCATCCCACAGACAGGATAGCACTACCACGGCATTTAATATACCAGTCGTGGTATACTGGCTGGGATGAGAAATAGTCCAATAGGCCCACCGACGGAGATCAATCTTAGACCAACTGCACATGAAGCGAGCGCTTTACAACTGGGCTACGTCCCGCCCCATTTCGGAACAGATAACAAGATGAAAACGAATATGTTTCATAACACCCTACTGTCACCATTGTTTACTCAAAGGAAATGATGTTTTTAAATATAGAAATTATGAAATACGAAATGTGGTTTCCAAAGGGAAACCCTCTCGACTGGTTGTAGTACAGAATTGCTATCCCGCCTTTTAAAAAAAATCCTTTGCACTCTCAAACCTTATAATTTGAACCTCGCGTAAGGTCTGGAAATGCATACACTATTATTAAAAAATAAAACAGAAATAAAACATTCAAGCAAACAAAAAATCCAAAACAAATAACAAATCTAACATTTTCATATCTAATACAAATAGCGTTTCACTACAGAATTTAACAAACGTGTTTGTATATTACAGAAAAAACAGATTTTGCTTCCAGTCAGATAAAATGGACAGTCCAAGAAGAACTGCATCGCCCATCCACGCGACATCCTCAGTACCCAACAACTATGAACAATATAACGCTGATGTAACCAACAGAGTCCAGTATGAGTATGTCTGTTTCGAGTGATACATACAATTTTAAACCCTAATCTCCAGTTTGTAGTAAAGTTTGTTTTATTTAACGACGCCACTAGAGCACATTGATTTTTTTTATCTTATCATCGGCTATTGGACGTGAAACATATGGTCATTCTGACACTGTTTATTTTTTAGAGGAAACTCGCTGTCGCCACATAGGCTACTCTTTTACGACAGGCAGCAAGGGATCTTTTATTTGCGCTACCCACAGGCAGGGTAGCACAAACCATGGCCTTTGTTGAACGAGTTATGGATCACTGGTCGGTGCAAGTAGTTTACACGTACCCATTGAGCCTTGCAGAGCACTCACTCAGGGTTTGGAGTCGGTATCTGGATTAAAAATCCCATGCCTCGACTGGGATCCGAACCCAGTACCTACCAGCCTGTAGACCAATGGCCTAACCACAACACCACCGAGGCCGGTTCAGTTTGTAGATACACAGATTTCCATAATGCTGATTTATATTAAATTTAAAACAAATGTCCTGTGAAAAATACCTTTCCCATTTTCAGTACAAACACGGGCTGTGGGTTTGTTCCTTGATATTCACGATAACGTTCCACACCGAGAAAACGGTTAACATTTACGTGTACATACCATGAAATATCACCATTGATTTTCATTACAGCTAATTCAAATGCATATTGTACTATTTCTACCACTACAGGATAGGTACACGTACACATACGCGTACGCTCGTACACACACACGCGCGCGCGCACACAGAGACACACACACAGACACACATACACAAACACGCAGGCACAGACACACACACACACACACACGCAGGCACAGGCACACGCACACTCACACACATACACACACACATATACACACACACGCACACACACACACAGACACACACACATACACAAACACGCAGGCACAGACACACACACACACACACACACATACACACACACACACACACACGCAAGCACAGACACACACACAGACACACACACACACACGCAGGCACATACACACACAGACAAAGACACACACACACATACCACATACACAGACACACACACGCACACACACATCACACACACAGACACATACACAAACACGCATGTACAGACACAGACACACACACACATACACACACGCAGGCACACGCAGGCACAGACACACACACACACACACACACACATACACACACACACACATACACATATACACACGCACACACACATATATACACACACGAGAAGTTTCTTTTGTCAACTGTAACTAGAAGACATAATTTTCAGCGTTGTTTCTTTTCTTTTTTTTCTTTTTTTTAAAGAAATGTGGCGTACTGTGCTCAGCCAAACACGAAAGCCTTGCGTGGTCCAATCGCCGTTTCGTCCATCGACTACGACCTTGCTGCTGCAGATGACACACTACAAGGACCTCGTCATTTAGCGGATCTACCCAATGGCATCAGGCCACGTGATGACTACGAACTGGCGGGTCCAGATGACGCAAAGCCAGAAACGGCTTATTCGGCGGATTCGTCCAATTACACCTGTTCAGGTGATTACTTTGAACTGGAGGGTCCAGGTGACACTAGACCAGAAACAGATGACTATGAACTGGAAGGTCCAGCAGGCAAAGCTGAGTATGCAGTAGTGGGCGGTAAAATGGCTTGTGATGAATACAACACTCTGCATGAGACACAACGAAACAGAAACCTAGATCTGAACTACAGCCACATCGGTGCAGCCGACCTCACTGGAGATCTGTACAACACGACAGAACCTACACCACACGGACGGACGGACAGTGAGACGTACAACCACATCAAGGGAGACAGATTTGAAGACGAGGATATGTACAACCATACGGACGGGTCTGATGACCTACCAGAGCAGTATGATCCAGAATACAGCCACATTACTACTAAGTAGATACATGTACTAGTTTTTGTCGGCCAGATCATACAGATAATATACAATTTATACAATATATGCTTTGTAAATATGGCAATTCTACATACCAATCACATGCTATAACAGACAATTCATATATTATTGATACAATCGGATGGTTACATCTTGAAAATGTGAAATACTCAAACTCCAAGCCAATTATGTTAGAGAGAATAGACTTGTATTGATACACTCTAAATAATACATGATTTGGCAAACATAGAGACTGAGCATATTATGTTACAGAGAATACGTTTGTAATCTGGATAATATATTTTCGGTAAATATGGCAAACCTGTGTTTACAGAGAATACATCTATGTTAATACATGTGAGATAATACCATTTGTAAATAAGGCAAACCTAGATACTATGCAAATTATATACCAGAGAATACATTGTTATTGATTTAATCAGGATAATACATGTTTTGTAAATATGGCAAACCTGTACTTACAAAGAATAAATTTATATTGAAGCATGTGAGATAATAATATTTGTAAATAAGGCAAACCTAAAGACTAAGCAAATTATGTAACAGAGAATACATTTTTATTGATCAGTGTGAGACAATACTGTTTGTAAATAAAGCAAACCTAGAAACTAAGCACATTAAGAAACAGAATATATTTGTATTGAAGCAATCTGGATAATACATGTTTTGTACAAATGGCAAATCAATATGAACAGAGAATGTACCTAGAAACTAAGGAAATTATGAAACAGAGAATATATTTGTATTGAAACAATCTGGATAATGCATGTTTTGTAAAAATGGCAAACCAATATGTACAGAGAATGTACCTAGAAACAAAGCAAATTATGAAACAGACAATATATTTGTATTGAAGCAATCTGGATAAAGCATATTTTGTAAAAATGGCAAACCTCTATATACAAAGACTATGTTTATATTGATACATTTGACATAATACAATTTGTAAATAAGGTAACTTACAGTCTACTCAATTTATTTCAAGAAAAAAAACCCTTTATTTATAATGAATCAATCTAGAAAGTTACGTTTCCTAAGCATAACGCATCTATATTAACCGTGACAGGAAATCCAAGCTAGGATATAAATGCCTTGTAAATAATAACAGACGCAGAAATTATTCACATGCTTTAACGGCGGAGAGCAGACACACCAGTACAAAGTTTTGTTTAAAAACACCACTAGAGCTAATTGATTTATTAATCATTGGCTATTGGATGACAAACATTTAGTAATTTATAGAGGAAACCCGCTACATTTTTACATTAGCAGCAAGAGATCTTTTTATATGTTCGATACCACGGCCTTTGATATACCAGTCGTGGTGCACTGGTTGAAACGATAAATAGCACGGTGGGCCTACCGACGGGGATCGATCCTAGATGCTAGCGCTTTTACCACATGGTTACTTTTCGCCCTTAACGATGCATACTAGATGGTATGGATATTAAGCAGCACATTGTTTAGTAAAACGAGAGAAAGAGATAAAAAATCACACATGGTATATGTAACAGAATATGTACTGTTATACAAACTCGATAATGCACGTTTAATAAATATAGCACACATACCAGTTTTCGCTATGAAGAAAAATCAAGGCGAGCTAAATATCACTAAACAAATTCCAAGTGAGCGATGCCATGAAGTTTGAAATGAAATACATTAAATTATTATTGCAAGGCGATACATTTGCAGCTCTCCTAAAACTTTCCAGGCTAGTGTGGAGGGAAACGGGAGTAACTACTCGCCTTTTCAGGCAAATACGTTTGTGTACGAATGTATGTGTGCACGTGTATATGTTACTGTGTGCGCGCGCGTGTGTCTGTCTGTGTGTATGTGTGATTCGCGTTATGTAAATAGAGCTAAATACTAATGAATATGGACCAACTAAATAATGTTTATTTAGTATTTACAAAAGGCAAGACATTCACATTCTGAGGGGACCTATTGCACAACAATATTGGTGCAGACTAAATAACTGATTAATGAAAACGTTTTATACTTCTAATTAATAAATGTGTTAAACACTGATTCCTTCATTGTTTGTGATATATAGAGGATTCGACACGAGTGTTTTTTAATATGAAAAATACCAACCGAGTCTAAAATAACATTTCTAAAATAACATTTTAATTAAACGTTTAGTAAATCACAGAACTAAAGTCGCCGCCATCGGGAATATGACGTCATCACGATTGGCACAAATTAGTTTGACGTCACACATTTTAACTAAATCTGTGAAAACGTTACGCTCAGGTACACAGGTCTTGTTGGCTTGTAAGCAAATGACGCACCCACAGCAACTCATTACCTAGATAGCTTGCAAATTTGCATACCATTATTAACCGGGCTAATACACTAAATTGTCACATGGGTTTATGACATGGATATCATGCGTAAGTTAGAGGATATATATATATATATATATATATATATATATATATATATATATATAATATATAAAGGATAATATATAAACATAGTCTGCTATTGTAGTAGTCTCATTCCTCCTCTCTCTCTCTCTCTCTCTCTCTCTCTCTCTCTCTCTCTCTCTCTCTCTCTCTCTCTCTCTCTCTCTCTCTCTCTCTCTCTCGGGGTGAGGCGTAGCTCAGTGGTAAACTGCTCACTCGATGCGCAGTCGGTCTCGAATAAATGTATGTGCTCTTCAGCGATTCTCGTTTGTCTATTTTATGCACCAAAACATATTTTAAAAAGACGTAAATGGTTTTGATTATATGATTACTGTGTATTTTTTGTTATTACGTATAATATGTCTGTATATTTAAATGTATTTTTAGTATCATGATGAGTGATCTTGATATTGTTTAATAACAATGTTTCTTATCTATTTTATTGTATATATACTACGTATCATATTCCTGTATATTTTACTATTGATAATGTGATTTTTCAGCCAGTCATAACTTAAGAATGTTTCTCGTGTATTTTACTGTACACATTGGATGAGACTTTAATAAAATATATGTCTGTGTGTCTGTCTGTCTTCGTCGCACGGAACCATTAGTGCTGGACGAGAGCCAGTGACGAGACGCAAATCCAGTGATTACAAGCCCGATGGCTTTGTCACTACACAGCCCAGGCATGTGTATTTGTAGTGAATGTGCACATAAACATCATCTAACTGCTAATGAAAATTAAATATAATTTATTAGTTTTCTTTGAAATCCTTTATTTTCATGGGCTTGCTAAAAAAGAAAAAGACAAAAACAAACCCCCCAAACCCCCCCCCCCAACCCCCCCAACAATAACACAAAAGCAACAACAACAACCCACATACACATACATTCCGTTGGGTGCTTAAATTAATGGATCGAAAAGGTAGTATATATTTGTATGATATGTATATATGTATCATATTTCCCTTTTGTTCTTAAATTCGTTGAGAGCACTAGTGCACAAGAATTACCTGAAAAAAGTAATTTTACAGTATTATATAATATGTGTGTGGTGGCAATCATCTTCAACTCGCTTGTTTTAGACCACATATATCCGTGTTTATATTCAGTTAATACCGAAGCACGCTGTTCACAGCATATACATCAACTATCAGGTCTGGTGCTTGTAAACATTTTAGTCTAGACTCGAGACTAATAGTCTAAGGCGTGAACGTCATGGCAACGCCATACAAATTGTATGTGTGTGATGTCATTAGAGATTGAGTCTGGACTCAAGTTTTATAAGCACGGGCCCTGGTCTGTCGGTCTAGGACGGGTGTCAGTGTTTGGTAATTTGGGAAGGAGGGGTGAGTGCAGTGGTGGTAAAACCAGTGAAAATTGTTGTATAGTGTTTTACGTTTTGGTACTCGAGTACGTTTACCAGTTACGATCAGTCTATTGTTGGGGGAGGGGAATTTAGCTCTGTCGGTTGAATACTCGCTTAATGTGCTTGAGTCGCAGGATGGAATCACCTCTGAGGATCCATTCAAGTGATTGTGTTTTTCGCGTTCCAACCAGTACACCACAAGTTGTCAAAGACCGTGGTATGTGATTTCCTGTCTGGGAAAGTGCATATAAAAAGATCCCTTGCTGCATTAGCGGGTTTCCTCTGATGACTATGTGTCGGAATTACCAAATTGACATCTAATAGCTGATGATTAATTAAACTCAATGTACTCTAGTGATGTCGTTAAACAAAACAAACTTTCTATTTATTGTTAGGCTTAGACTACCAACTATTACGACGTAGTTCACAACTTGCCTGGGATGTAGTGATTTCCTAGGCTGGACGTAGCGCAGTAGTATAGCGCTCGCTTGATGAGCAGTCGCTTCTCGGCCTTTTGCTTCGTTTTTCGTTGTAAGGCCAGAAACCGAGCTGAAAACGCGACCACGGCGTAGTGAAAGGAAGAGATAGAGAGAAGAGAAAAGATGAAAGAATAAGAAGTACAGATATCAAGTGATTCAGATTTGTAATTTATTCACAGTGACATTGCGACCTTCCTGACCTGAAGATTGATTTTTTTTCCTTTAAATATTTCAAAATCTTTCCAAGACAACACTGTGCAGATAGAACATATGTAGAAGAAAAAATAGCTGCTCATTGTATGAAGAAATTCCAAAATTTGATAAAGGTATTACATTTTGAAGTTGGTGTCCCTCAAGTTTCCATTGCTAAAATTGGCCATGGCAAGGCACTGTGGTAGTGTTTTAACACATCCTCTATATAATCTCAGTTTAAAGGTGACATCCCGATACTTACTGAGCATTGCTTTAATATGTATAGCATTGGAATGCATTAGTGTGGGCCAGTTTTTAGGGGGGAAAATGGACTGATAGGCCTCAGATTACAGTTATCTTCCCATTTGGTTGTCCAAAATCCGGAAGTTTCACCGCGCAAGTAGTCTGCTGTTTGACTGTGATTATTTCATGGCAGACAGCTATGAAGTGGCAACTGTTTGACTGAAGTGACAGGGGATAGCATGTAGTTTGTAAACATGTGTAACTTGATGACATTGAAGACTTGTTTGTGGTAATTCCGGCGCATGCAAAAGTAGTGCTTTTTGTGTAAAATGGGTGTACTCCGGCCTGGTTTAGAGGGTGTGTCTGTTTAAACCAATATGCTGGGAGAAAGAGCTGGACAACAGGGGTTGTCCTTTTCAGGGTATGTGTCCCCCATGCAGGCAAAGGTACATACAAAACTTCACGGGCCTGCTGATATTAATAAAAATGTTATAGCCACTAAGGCTATACAGAAACATATAGCGAAATTAATTGTGGTCTGAGGCCACCTTCGAGACCGCTGCAGTGGACTGAGTTGCGCGACGCCATTTTGAAATGTATACCAGAGGAGGAAATTATTTCTATCAGCCAGCTAAAGGAATATGGAGACTGGACAGTGGAATTGAAAGACCAAGAAAGTAAGGACAAATTTGTTTCTGTATGTATGGATAATCTTCGCATTGGATCAAATTCTCTCGTTATGTGCAACGCTAACGAAAAAATGTATGAAGGACGAATACACTGGTTGCCAGTGTGGGTGAATGACACTTTTCTTTGTGAATTCTTTGAAGAAAATCATTTCTTATCAGCGGATTGGAAAGATAAAAACAAACATTAGGAATTTTAGTGTAGTCTGCACAGAAGATGAATTTGACAAAATCCCGCACCACGCCGTGCACATGGGACAAGAATTTCTCATAGTTATGAAAAACAGAGAACAAGTGTGTTTAACTTGCGAAGAGACAGGTCACGTTAAAAAGAACTGCCCAAAACGTCAAAAGTTATCAATACCCAGTTCGGACGACGATTACGACATGAGAAATTACGACGACAACGCGGTTCTGCAAGCCAGCAGGAACAAAAGAAAGAATGACAGCAACGTCAACATAACGGCTACGACAACAGAGAGTGATAGCACAGACTCGAGTATGAGCGTCCCAACAACAATGACACCAGCAAAGAAAGGAAAGATTCCATCTACAACGGCGAAAACAACATCAACTACAACAGCGACAGCAGGTACAACGATTCTAACGACCACAGAGACAACAACACAAGTGAACAGAAGAAAAACAACAACAACGAAAAGTAAGCTACACGACTCGGGATACCCTAGAAACACCAAGCGCAATGTGATAGAGAGAAGGACGAGTTCAGATGACAGCGATAGCTCCAATAGTTCTAGCAGTGGAAACTACAACGTGACACCAGTCAACAAGGATCGGCCAACAAAGGTAAGTGTGTCGGGGTTGCCTAGGGAGCCCAGATCCAGGAAGGAAAGAAGAAGAAAGCCAGATGACATTAATGATTTTCTCGGTGTTTATAGTGACAGTGTCATTCCTCTTTACTAAATAGTATCCAAAAATAAGACAAAACTTTATTTCCTTATTTTTTATGACAAATAGAATTTTAATATAGGCATATTTACTTACCCATAAATAACAAATTTGTGACAGTGATAAATCTCCTTTATTAATAATATAAATACATTTCTTAAATAATTGAAAAAGAACACAAGTATTCATTGGTTAATTCAATTAACAAATATAATACATATTGACTCCTTGGTGATCTTTACTTTGCGCATACAATCTGAAAAAGACAGAAGAAGATATTCAGATAATAAATATGATAAAATGGTAAAAAGTACTATCATAGATATTACAAATAATTATAATCATACTCACCTCTTCATATATACTCTTCAAAAAAAGAAACGCAAAAGGGTACAAATGGGTTATAACTCCGATTTTATGTTTCCTACCGGTTCATGCTTTGTGAATATAAGGTCATTGCATGTACCAAACACATTCTCACGGTTACATTCGATAAAACGCAGCTACTGTACAATAAAGTTCCAAAATGTGAATATTCGCAAAAACGCAGCCACGTGCAAACCATGTCACCACTGCACGTGCGTTGTCTGCACGTGCAACATGAACACCAACAGTATAAAAGTGCAGGGTGTTCGCTTGCCTGGCCTCTGTATCTGGCCGACAGTGACAATCCAGGACATGCCACGTCTCAGTGAACCGCAAAGAAACAATGCCATCGGCCGACTAGACGCAGGCGAATCCAGAACGGCCGTTGCCAGGGCATTCCATGTGTCCCCAAGCACCATCTCCAGACTGTGGGACCGTTACCAGCAACATGGATCAACACGTGACCTCCCTAGATCCGGTCGACCACGGGTCACTACCCCCGGGCAGGACCGCTACATCCGGGTACGCCACCTTCGGGAACGATTGACTACTGCCACCTCCACAGCCGCAGCAATACCAGGTTTGCGCAGGATATCCGACCAGACCGTACGGAACCGCCTACGTGAGGTAGGAATTCGTGCCAGACGTCCAGTTCGAGGTGTCATCTTAACACCACAACACCGTCGACTCCGACTGCAGTGGTGCCAGATTCATCGACAATGGCCTCAACTGCGATGGAGACAGGTGTGGTTCAGTGACGAGTCCCAATTTCTGCTCCGACGTCATGATGGAAGATGTCGCGTGTATAGGCGTCGTGGTGAACGTTATGCGGCAAACTGCGTGCAGGAAGTGGACAGATTCGGGCGGGGGTAGTGTCATGGTGTGGGCAGCCATCTCACACACTGGCAGAACTGACCTGGTCCACGTGCAGGGCAACCTGAATGCACAGGGCTACATTGACCAGATCCTCCGGCCACACATCGTTCCAGTTATGGCCAACGCCAACGCAGTGTTCCAACATGACAACGCCAGGCCTCACACAGCACGTCTCACAACGGCTTTCCTACAGAACAAAAACATTAATGTCCTTCCTTGGCCATCGATATCACCGGATTTGAACCCAACTGAGCATCTATGGGACGAGTTGGACCGACGCCTCCGACAGCGACAACCACAGTCCCAGACCCTGCCCGAGCTGGCAGCAGCCTTGCAGGCCGAGTGGGCCACCATCCCCCGGGACGTCATCCGTACTCTGGTTGCTTCAATGGGCAGGCGGTGCCAGGCAGTTGTCAATACACGCGGAGGCCACACCCGGTATTGACTCCAGATGACCTTGACCTTGGTGGTGTGTCCTATCACTTACTCACAATGGACTAGAGTGAATTGTGAACAATCCTGCAACATTTGGTAATTATCGGACTCACCATTCAATAATTAAATCAATTCTCCAAATGTTACTACAATGTGGTTTTGCGTTTCTTCTTTTGAAGAGTATATATACTTACCTAGCCACCACTCACGATATGATCTGTAAAAGACAGAAGAATGAATAGTTGATTGATACGAAAAAAACCCCCAAAAAACACACCTGTAAATAACATTGTACATAATCATAACTACTTAGTCTTTGTTTACTCACCTTTACTATATGAATATTCATCGTTCATTTAGCTTCATGACAGCTCCTGGAAAGACAGAAGGAGGAATACACTTTAGTTTTCATGATTAAAAATTGTAAATAGCTCCATCAACATTCTTATACTTACCGTTCTATAAAGACAATTACTACTTGGTCCACCCCACTATTTGTCTGAAAAGAAAGAAGAAGGAATACAGATGAAATAAAAAATGATAAAATTGTAAACAACATATTAATATACATATATATTTACAATTATATACTGAATACTTACTACTTATTTACTAAATAAAAATTTTAAAAATAAATATCAATATAATATACATAATTTAAGTAAAACATTTGACTTATTATTGGATAAAAAGCAAAAGTAAGTACTATATGTACCATTGTATTAAATATTCCGGTTCGGCGTAGGGCTGCCTGAAGTCCCTGTTGTTGTTTTGTTTATCTGTCTGAAAAAGGACAGAATAAAAGTTTGAAACGTAAAAAAAAAAAAAAAAAAAAAAAAAAAAAAATTGAGGAGCAGTCGGTTTGTAATGAATGAATGAAAGTAAAAGTAAAGTTTGTTTTATTTAACGACACCACTAGAGCACATTGATTTTTTATCTTATCATCGGCTATTGGACGTCAAACATATGGTCATTCTGACACTGGTTTTTAAAGGAAACTCGCTGTCGCCACATATGCTACTATTTTACGACAGGTAGCAAGGGATCTTTTATTTGCGCTTCCCACATGCAGGATAGCACAAACCATGGCCTTTGTTGAACCAGTTATGGATCACTGGTCAGTGCAAGTGGTTTACACCCATTGAGCCTTGCGAAGCACTCACTCAGGGTTTGGAGTCGGTATCTGGATTAAAAATCCCATGTCTCGACTGGAATCCGAACCCAGTACCTACCAGCCTGCTGACCGATGGCCTAACCACGACGCCACCGAATGACTGACTCAATGAATGAATGTTGAACGACGCCACAGCCAAAAAATACACATCGGCTATTGGGTGTCATAAAGGGTAAGACTATATGAAAATATTATTTATATAATCATATAAAACCAGTTTAAGGAGCTGTAGGGGGAAATATAATACAATATATAAATCAAGGTAAAGTATATTTTAAATTTTGTATTGAACGTCTTAATTCTGGGTGGAATTTAAAATGTGCCAAAATATTTCTGTTGCCAAATATATCATTTCTCGTCGGCTCAGATGAATACACTCCACCAAAATGTGTCGCAGTCAGTGTACACTGACAATGCTCACACTGAGGGGGAGCGTCCTTCTTTAAAACAAACGAATGCGTCAAATATGTATGGCCGACGCGGGTACGGCACAAGACTACTTCATCCTTCCTGCACCGCCTGGACTGGCGTGACAGAATGAAGCTTGTAGACAAAATATATTTGGATTCAAACAGAATAATTTCAAATAAATTAAACTTAAATTAATATTTGGATTTCTTTTGTCGTTCAGTATACATGCTACCTGACTTTGAATAGCCCCTTTGGATGTCGCATTAAGCGAGTCATCTCACCTTGACTAGGAAAATGTGTTACCGAACACGGTATCTTAAAAAAAAAGCGCGAAAATTAAAAAAAATCTAATATATACTCTTTAAAAAAAGTAGGAGAAACTAATAAGAATTTACAATTGCCAAAATTGTAAGGTATATTAGCTGTGGGGAATGGTTATATGATAATAGTGAATTAATTGGCCAAACATTACAACCGGTAGTTCAGTATTACAGTAGGTTTTATGACCACAAAGATCTTGAAGGACGATTGGTGTCAGAAGTGAAATTTGAATGTTGACGTTTTCAAATTCAAACAATAAAAAATTACTAAAAAAAGCTAAACAAAAAAACCCAAACTGTATGATCAACAGAATGAAAAAGATTGACAAAAATAATATTCCACAGTGATTAATGGACCTTCCTCGAAATTGTCAAAATCGAGAATGACACCCCACGTACGTGCACTGGCAAATGGAATGTGTTTAGGCGTGTTGATAAACAAACCTGAACATTCTTTCCTAGGATGTCTGTGGTCAAAACGTATGTTCGGTCTAATAGTTGATATTAACATTAATATTTCAGGTTCCCCTACTTTTTTGAAGAGTATATAAATCATTAGCTACTGGTGAAGAAATATGCTGGGCAGCTATTAAACAAACATGTCTTTTCTTTTCTATGCGTCTGTAAAGTAGCCTGTTGTGATATCCGTAATATCTCCTGTTCATTTTGCTTTTTATGGAAACCGGAACGAACTTAGATAATCCCGCCAATTGACACTCAAAACATCCTTATGGTTATCACGTGCAGAGCTACTAATTTCAATACGACAGTAGCTTTGTCATTCAAATTTATTATCTTTCAAATTACCCCCCACCCCTCCCAATTTCTTACATTTTACAATACAGGGCCCCGTTCCACGAACCGATCTTAGCTGTAAGATTACCGTAAGCGCATAGCTAACCCTATGCACTTAAGTTGATCTTAGGGCAAAGATCGCTTCGTGGAACGGGGCCCAGGTTGTATTAGATCAGATCGTCAGTTTATAGTCATTAAACTTCTAATAACTTGGGCTTGGTAAGTGCACTACCCAGACAACCCACTTTTCTGATTGTTATTTATCACCAGGTGCTCTATATAGATACGACATAGTTGCTATGTGACTGAGATAACGGAGGCTTCTTGTGTTGAAACTACCTTTATTATTTCATATCAGCTATCTGGACGCCATGTTTCTTCCTGGATGATAAGACTGACCAGTGAGTTACATTATGGAAAGTATTTGGATACATTCAATTCTCTTGTCTTTGTATGGAGCTGACTCAGCTTTGTGTAAGTTTTACTTTTGATATTTAAAACAAATAATATCGTATACATATTCGTAATACATTCTCTTTTTATCCTCTCTGTATCTGTCTATCGCACTCTCTCTCTTTTTCTCTCTCCCCTCACTGTCACGAATACGCCACGCACGCACGCACACATATATGAACCCGTATATAATGTGGAGCATTGCTAAATAAAATAATAGTATTTTTGTCTGTTCCATTGGCATAGTTAGGATTTTATATTGGGGAGGGGGAGGGGGAGGGGGGGGGGGGGGAGGCGCAAACCACTATGTATGTATTGATGTACGAATATCTATATATTGTATGTATGTCGAGTTTGACTGTTACATACATAAATATTAACGCACTGGCGCAGGGGATAATTAACTCTTTTCTGGCATCACAAATAGTCCCGTGCCATTCCTGGAACTCGAACCTATGGCACCGAATCGCCCGCAACTTGCAGACTTGCCACGATACCTTTTGAGCTAATGAGGCATCCACAAAAAGGATGCTCTTTAACTCAACTATATGCATGTGGTCTATAAGCTACGCGGTCGATCCCGCTTACGTGCATGAAACTGTGGGCAGACCTGGCACTAGCTAATATGTATTGATGTATGAATATCTATATATTGTATGTATGTCGAGGTTGACTGTTACATACATATATATTAACGCACTAACGCAGGGAATAATTAAATCCTTTCTGGCCTCACAAATTACCCCTTGCCGTTGCTGGGACTGGAACCTATGGCATCGAATCGCCCGTATGTATGTATGTATGATTTTATAAAATTGAATACAGTTGTAAAAAACATTTGATTGGGGGAGGGGCATGATCACGTACCCGCCCCCCAGCCCTCCCCCTCCCAGCCCCCCCTCCAGTACGCCACTGTTCTGTTTGTTTTAAATCCTTGTAGATGAATATTTATTGATGTAATTTTGTTCTAATGATTCAGCTCCTTGGAAACACGTCACCTTGGACTCCCTGAAAGATGAGTATGTTATCACTAATTCAACAATGTTCTGGTGGGACGCGGCAAACTCTGGGTGCGACGACATGGGAGGGGTTCTTGTGTCACATTCTGATATACCCCAGAGTCTTCTTGTTTTAATGAAGACGAACACGCCCTATTGGATTGGAGCTCAGGAGGTATACACAAGGTGGAAGTGGACAGGTAAATTATTGTTATATATACACTATACATTGTTATATATACACTATACATTGTTATATATACACTATACATTGTTATATATACACTATACATTGTTATCAATGCAGGAAGGAACTGTTTTATTTAATGACGCACTCAACACATTATATTTACGGTTATATGACGTCGGACATATTGTTAACGACCACACAGATATTGAGGCCGGAAACCCGCTGTCGCCACTTCATGGTCTACTCTTTTCGATTAGCAGAAAGGGATCTTTTATATGCACCATCCCACAGACGGGATAGCACGTACCACGGTCTTTGATATACCAGACGTGATGCACTGGCAGGAAAGAGAAATAGCCCAATGAGCTCATCGACAGGAATGGATCCCAAATCGACAGGGCATCAAGCGAGCGCTTTAGCACTCTTCAATTTAGGTGCGGCTACCTAACAATTATTGTGTTACTTAGGTAGCACCCGAGGAAACCGCAGTGACATCGAACCCTAATCAAGAGTTTCACCAGTGCACAGTGATAGTGGTGCAAATAGCATCTTCAGTCACTTTTCCGACATCTATATTCTACCTACGTTTGTATTTGTTTATTTGTTTTGTTTTAACGACACCACTAAAGCACACTGATTAATCAATCATCGACTATTAGACGTCAGACATTTGGTAATTCTAACACACAGTCATCAAAGAAAACCCGCTAGATTTTATTTTCTAAGGCAGCAAGGGATCTTTTATATGCACATATGTTTCACTGACAGAAAATCACATACCACGGCCTTTGTCCAGTTGTGGTACACTGGTTGTAACAAGAAAAAACCCAATTAGTTAAATGGATCCACAGAGGTGGTACGACCCTGCGACGCAAGCACCTCAAGCAAGCACTCAAACGACTGAGCTAAATCCCGAACCCCTCTACGTTTGTGATAATAAAAAACATTTTGTAGAACTGTATGTCTCATGTGAATTCCAGTGTGGTGTTACACATTAGAACGAACACTAAGTTTAGTTTATCTACAAACCTGTAATACGTATCGTATGCTATTCATACCTACAAGTGTCAATGAGCCAAAACTTGTTCCTGGTGTGCTAATCGTCATGCACTAAGAACTACTCCATAGGAGAGAGTTACATGAGCAATGAGACAATTATCGGTGCATGTATTTCCAGGATCTGGCTGATGTTGACATATTACGTCTTCCAACACATCCAGAACATTACGTTTGAACTGTTATCGACTGTGTAAATTCACATTAGCATGTCAATTGTGTATCTATTCAGCGAGTATATGTGTAAACGCCCTGGAAGCAAAATATATATGAACAGATATAAATTATGACATAACACGTAATTACTAACTCTAATTTCCGTACATGCCTTTTTTGTTTCACATACAAATAATTGGAGCTATTACAAACAAAAAACGAGCACAATTAGACTGGATTTGTAATTGTAAATTAGTAGTAAAAATGAGGTAGTTTAGTAGGACATGAGACGGCTATTTGGATTTTATTGTTTTCATTGTCAAACATAAGTTACTTGCTAGGCGACCGACACATTTGGGTTACATGGATATGTGCCAAGTTTCATGTTTGTATTATCAAATGAAATATTCAGTGCAAAACAAATTGCCATTCGCTTTTGTACTACATATATTTATTATTGTTTTATTTAATAAACAACAGCAAGACTTATAAGATAATAACAGACATATTACATGTTACAATTCCATAACCGTGCATTAGGAGTTCGTTAATTTTAATTTACTTTAGATACCAATAGCCATTTTTCAAAACAACGCACTATGTTAAAGTTACATTCTCTGGTTACCATATTATAACATCATGTACAAATGTGAAATACAAGCTCAAATGCACTTTTAAAAAAGTCATGTGTGTTCGCTATGAACGAATATCGTCAAACGTATACGCTTCATTCGTCGCCTGTGCCGCCATAGCTCGGCAAAGCACACACGACAGCCTGTTGTCAGTTTCAGTTAACACGTGCATTTGCCGATTTCAAATTGTAGGGTTCGTCTCAAACAATTAAAAGAGAAATTTTGCGCTGTAGTTAAAACTGGTTTGATATTGACAACGTATTATCGACAGTCGTACCTTCCTATTTCAGAATTGATATTTTATAAAGTGTTAGTAGAACTTAGTAGTAGTTAGTAGTTTGTATACTAGTAACACATTAATCATGTATATATTTTTAAAATAAAATATACTAAAGTAGACAATGAACGTTTTCACTTCTTAATTTTACGTGTTAAAATCGACAAATTCAAATAAATATTATTTCGTTTGGAAAGGGTAAAGTTGGGGGAGCGGGGGGTGTTTAACAACATCAAAGATAAAGCATATTGATTTAATAATCATCCGACGCAATACAACCGTAAATAAAATGTGTTGAGTGCGTCGTTAAATAAAACATATCCTATCCTTCCTTCCATCAGCTGTTGGATGTCTAACATTTGGTAATTTTGACATATAATCTTAGAGACGAATCGGGTGCATGTGCAGGGGGAGGGTATTGGAGGTCGAAACCCTTACTTACCCAAGCTTAAAAAAAATTGAAATGTATTTTTGGGGGGAGCATGGCCCCATATAAACTTCGCTTAACAGTCAATAACCCCAACCCCGCTGAAATCCCTGCACACGCGCCTTGGAAACCCGCTACATATTTTTTTTTAGCAAGGGATCGTTTATATGTACCATCCCACAGACAGGATATGACATACCATGGTCTTTTTGTATACCCGCCGATGGGGATCGATCCTAGATTGACCGCGCATTTCCAAAAAACACCTTTTTAGGTCTAAATAATGAATAAACATAACATATAGTCTTGAAAAATGTTACGTAATTAGTAACACCCCCTTACATGTAACGCGTATGCCAACAGCTGGCCACTGTCAACATTTCAAGGCAAATCCCCCACTCACCGACCCCTGGAAAGGCGTTGTACCATACCTCTATAGATATAAATATGTTTTGGAGATATGAGACGACCCCTCAATCAAGACAGTTAAATTTGTTCAAAATTGCGAAATCTCATGTGATCTCTTGTTGGGGAATCCTATACTTGTGATAAGCCAATGAAAACCGATATCGGTATGAGCCCGTCAAAAGTGTCCCACTTTCAAAATACTGGCTTTGTTTTTGACCTGGATAAGCCAGCGTAGTGAAACCAATGCGGAGTGCGGGGTCATACGTAATTGGATTTTCTGTTCTATATGCTTAAATAATAAAAATATTCCAGGGAATGTAGTTTTAATGTAATAAACACAAAAAGGTTTTTACTAGATGTTTAACGATACCCCGGCACGAAAAATACATCGGCTATTGGGTGTCAAACTATGGTAAATGCAAACAGTAAGTGCGAAAGATTTTGAAATACAATAATAATTTTGCTTTGCATTTCAGAGGATAATACTTCGTTGTTAGTCGTGAACGGACTTTTTGATGCTCCAGAAAACCCATCTTCAGATTTCCAACTTGATGCCAATGAGCCATATTTATGTTATGAGAAATGTGTTAATAAACATCAAGATGGACCAGTTGGTTTACAGGTGAATAATTAAATGTATGATACAATCATTACAATTTAACGTCATCCCATAGGTCCAGCCGTAGCAACACGAATATGAATGTATATTTAGTGAAATATCTTAAAATAGCAGTGAAATAAAAGTGTTATTAGTCACTCGGTGACGATAACACATTTTAGAGTGAAAATTTCACTATTTCACTATACAATGTGTTCTCGTCACTGTAGATAGTGTTATCTTCACGGTAAGAAAGCCATAACTATTGTGCTGCTGGCATATTAAAAATAAAGGTAAATTGCCAAATGTTATATAATAAATAGAAAATTTCATGTTATATCGCGACTCGTGAGCTATGATTGCAAACTTCACTCCATGAGATATAAATCATAAATCATATTTTACAAAAACATGAAATACCCCCCTCTCTACTAGAACCAGTAACAATTTTTACAATAAGGATTACAAATGTAGCTAAACTATATACAGCAATACGAAAATACATGCAAATGCTGTTACTTACAAATATATAAAATAATGTATGTTCTCTCTTATTGGTGCTATATTTATTTTCAGGGGAAACATTGTTATTGTTTAAACCATACAGTCAATTATACAGTTGCCCATGCAGATGGTATTCGGTGTCCCGGATCATTTGACCAGTTCTGTGGAAGTCAAAATACCATGTCAGTTTATCAACTTGGTACGTTTATATTTAGTACCGGTACAAAGTTTTGTTTGGTTTTGTTTGTATAGAACATTACTTTATTATTAATCTTTATTAAAGTATGTAGTCACCGCTGTAACAGAACAAAATCCTAGATGCACAATAACTCAGCAACATACAACGGTTTATGTAATTACAATGAATCTACCAATAGTTTACTTCTAGCTTGATGAATAAAGCAACCCGCTAGTTAACGAAAGTCAGAAATAACATTTAAATAGTAGGATGTGTTTAACATTAAAGGGACATACCCAGTTTTCAACCAGTGAAAAGTTTAGTTAATCTACAAACCTGTAACACATTTGGATAAAGTTACAGTTGAGTGGCACATGAGTCTGTGACTTTGAAATGGTGAAATAACCTCTAAAAATAGACTAAATCTCGACTCCATAACTGTTACTGCTCAGACGCACGTGCGTTTTTAAAAATATGAGAAATGCATTTTGTGATATTAAAAAATATGCGTTAGTGTTAAAAACTAGGGTATGTCCCTTTAAAGTGACATTCCTGAGTTTGCTGCATTGTAAGATGTTTCCGACTAATAAAATATTTCTACGATTAAACTTACCTATTAAATATATTATCTGGTTTAGAATATCAGTGTCTGTATATTCAGTGTGTTTCTGGTCGTCTTAATATTTGTAAGAAGCCCAAACTGGATTTGGTTTTAAAATAATTTCGTATGTACTAATACAAAATATTTTAGGAAATAAAATGAAATTTAACCTAGTACAAATATTAGAACAATCAAAAGCACGTTTAATATACAGCCACTAATATTTTATGCAGAAAAATATGTTTGATATGTAATTACAATCGTTAAAATGTCTCCTTTAGTCGATAACATCTTAAAAATTGCAGCAAACTCAGGAATGTCCCTTTAAACTGTGGAATGCGAAAATTAAATAATTAAATATCAGTTTAAAAAAATAATAATAAAAAAGAAAATTAATTAGATGCAAAAACAAAACATTTTCTCACGTCTTTAATAATGATTAACTACATTATACAGAGGATGTACCAGTTTTCGTTATCGAAAACATTGCGTGACTAATATAATTTGGCCATCGTGAGTATGTTGGGTAATGGATAGTAGAAAGCTTAAAATATTTATGTGTGTACATACAACCTGCAAACTGTGTTCTATCTAAATTGATATAATAATAATAATAATAAAACACACAACCAAAAACAAACAAAGGACCCCCCAAAAAAACAACAACAACAACACACGAATATATTGGGTTCTTTAGGTACCGAATAACGAATAATTATCGTGAATAGCCTGTATTCGGTGCACCGAATTCGTGGGTGAATCGTTGCACCTCTAATATATATATGCTTTTATACCCTCTGTATATCTGTATACATGACATGAAGCAAGAAAACAAATTCGTAACGAGGATACACCCAAATCTAAGTTAATTATGGAGCAGTTAAATGAAAATTACCAAAACAAAAATCAGAATACAGCCATACAGAGTCTTCACCAAAACTTGCACAGGACAGAGCTCATTGGAATGAATACAGCTGTGATTTCATGCACTCATGAATCACTGTTACAACAGTAATGATATCAGGTGTTCGCGAAATGTGGGCATATCCTGTCTCACCGATGGCACCAGTCATGAGTACTGTCACCACAATGTCAAGTCCGTCACTTTATCTAAAACGATGAAAAAATAAACATGCAAGAGTTTCAACAAAAAGATGAAAAGATATGCACATATTCAAAATATAGAATAACATCAGCCATCATTTGGGTCTACAATAAAGTGTTTTGAATGACGTCGGGAGCCCCTTGCCATCACAACCATGGTGCAACAACTTCTGTGCCACAATGAGATGGCGTTGTTTGAAATCTGTTTACAATAAGCATGACCGAAGGTCTTACAAGTTGTGATATGTTGACACAAAAACTGGAGCAGAAGGTATATTGCTCGACATAACTGAGGGAAATTTACCATTGGAAAAGTTTTGAAGTTATCCCTTTTGCCATACAGCTTACTTTGGAGACCAGTGTCACTTTGAATCTCAATGCATAGATCGATGTACGAAACTGATTTATTACCTTCAGATAATTTTGTGGATAAATCAGTGGAAGGTAATCTGTAATCCTGGTAATATTGAATGATATAAGATCATCAATATAGCGGGAAGTAAAGTTAAAAGGTTTTAGCCAGATTATTTTGGTTTGGTGTAACCAGATTAGTCGGAAATTTAAATTCATATGCTTAGAGAAACATGCACATCGGCGAGTAGTGGAACAGAGTTGGTGCCCGTGGGGATTTCTATTTACTGTCTATTATGTCCTATCTCCAACTTTGACAAATATGTTGTCATTGAAAAGGTCCAGCATATGACATAATGTCTGTCTCAGTATTCTTTAGTCTGGATTCACACATTGACAACATATTTGTCAAATTTGGGGATATACAGATATACAGAGGGTATAAAATAATAAAATCATATATGAAAAAATTACATAAACTGATGTATATTGTTTAGTTATTGTGCATTTATATTTTTCAACTTTTGTAACAGGGGTTACCATATACTTTAGTAAAGATTAATAATAAAGTTATTTTCTGTTTCCAGTATAATGTCGTTAAAAAAAGTATCCTTTGTGCATGGTTTTTCAGAATGCACTACATTTGAAAAACGTGTAAACGTACATTTTACAAAACGAGATACATTCTAATACAATTCGCTGAACGTTATATTTCATAAATATATATCTTACTATGTTACAGATGTGCCCAATCACGTGTCGTTTATGCCTTCCAGCTTCGCGGAGTGTGGTTTCGTAGCTTACAACAGAAACTATCGCAGCAATCTGGAGATGAAATTCACTCAAATATGTGACGATCATAAATATTATGCATATTCAAGTACGTAAAAACCTGGTATATTTATGACTGACTGTTATCACTGGCTGATTACGATGTCCACTGTCCATTTTATACCGTGTGGTGTATTTAGGAGTTTTCTTGTTGCTTGTTTGTTTGATTTGTTGGTTTTCTTTTTTGTTTGTATGCATTGTTTACAATGTTTATGCCAATAATTTTAAAGGGTTCTTTCTGCCATTGTAGTGGGATTATCTATGTATTCATTTATACAGTTCATCTGTCTGTCTGTCTGTCTTTCTGTGTGTCTGTCTGTTTGTTTTATGTTGTATGTCCTCGTTCCTCGACGATACCAATTCTAAATACCGCAGAGATGAATGAAAATTAATCCACGTTATCTCTGCTTACAAGTTAATTAAAAAGCAGAATAAAGTGAAACTCTTTCAAATGCGTTAGTTTTATGAATAGTTTGATTTTTTAGAAGATATATTTTCAGATAAACAAGACCAAGTAAGTATCGACGTTTCGGAGCAGGTGTATATATCACGTACAATGGCCCAATGGGAAACATCAATGAACAGTTCCAGTAACCTTCTGGTCAAACTGACAAACGAAACTGTACCAGATCTTCTAAAACTTAGTGAAATGGATTATTGGCGAACACCATACTGGATTGGTCTCCGGCGATATAAGAAACCGAAATGGATAGACGGTACGCGAAAAATTGAAAATTGCAAAATAGACTTTTGTTTCTGATATCCATGTAGTCATAGATCTGTATGATACCAAACACTGCTCTGAAACTATTTTGTGACCACAGGAAACAAGTATAAATCAACTGAGTAACAGCTGTTAAGCTACACAAATACATACTATATAATTAGTTTGTTTTTGTTTAACGACACCATTAGAGCACATTGACTAATTATTCATCATCTATTGGATTCAAACATTTGGTAATTCTGACAAGTAGTCATCAGCTAGGAAGGTAGGAAACATTTTATTTAACGACGCACTCAACACATTTTATTTACGGTTATATGACGTCGGCCATATGGTTAAGGACCACACATGTATTGAGAAAGGAAACCCGTTGTCGCCACTTGATGGGCTACTCTTTTCGATTAGAAGCAAGGGATCTTTTATATGCACCATCCCACAAACAGGATAGTACATACCACGGCCTTTATTACACCAGTTGTGGAGCACTGGCTAGGACGAGAAATAGCCCAATGGGCCCACAGACGGAGATCGATCCCAAACCGACCGTTAATCAAGCGAGCGCTTTACCACTGGGCTACGTCTTGTCAAGCAAAATGACGCATATCGACTTGACTTCACGTTTGTAATTGCAATACAGCTATTATGATTTTGTGTACCGTCACTGGTGTCCTAATTTAATGTATTGCATTTTATGTGGTGTGTTTTTTTAACTTACAGGATCTGATTTCAATAACTATCTGGACGATTCAGCATATGAAACTGCACCACAGTGTATTATGATTTTCAAAAGAAACGATAACATCATACATTTTGAAAGAAGAGCCTGTAACAAATGGAGGCTACAAGCTATTTGCCAAATCTGTACGTACATAAGTTCTATTTTATCAAATACTTACGTTTATGCATACATACAGAAATAAAGTTCACAAATCAAAGTATGGGGAATACAGCCAATTGGATAATAATCGTTTAATGGAACAAAGATTATAAACAGACATTAGCTGTGATCTAAGACATCAAGGTCTCGGACTCCCGACCGATTTACCCTAGATATTCCACACACTGCTAAGATTGATACATGCATAATTAACTCTATTGATATATGCATGGATCTCCTCTGCAAGATATAAATACCATAAAATCGACATTGTAATAAAATACAGTTCAAGATGCATTTTAGTTGTTATATTACATGTATTTATGAAACAATAACTATATCTATCTATCTATCTATCTATCTATCTATCTATCTATCTACCTATCTATCTATATATATATATATATATATATATATATATATTATCTATCTATATATATATATATATATATATATATATATATATTATATATATATATATATACATAAGCAGCATATATATATCTCAATCAATCCACAATTTCAGACAAAGCAGCATCTACATCGCAGACAAAACTTCAGGCCACAGACAAAGGTAGGTTATTCATATCAGACGGGAACATCCGTGCCGCAATTCCATTGTGATAACTAAAAATTATTTCACTCCGGACATAAATTTTATAATAATTTGTTACTCGTGTATTATTCTCTATGTATACCTAAACAGTTATACAAATACTCTAAGACTCGAAGGCTATACAAAGCAGTCATATTTGTTTTGTGTAAGACATTCAATGTTGTTTTCAGTTGGATTGATATCTGGAGCTGTTTCGGGCATTTTGGCACTGCTGGGTTTAGCTGGAGTTCTTATATGGATGAAGAGGTAAGTTATTTCGCAGTGTAGCCTTTATTGCAGAATACGAATCAATATCTTGATCGAATATTGTTTTAGTCGCTTCTCCAAATAATTGATTGGACATTTACAATGTAAAACAAACACACAATATATGCGCGCGAGCACACATGGATTGACACACGCACGAAAGATATACATGAATATATTTTTTTTGTTCATAGATTTGTTATTGCCCCAAAATAGATTGGTAATGTTAGGATTGGGGACTCCTAATTCACCACCTTACAAAATAAATGATCAAAAGCTATACTAATACAATTAACAAAGAAAGACATGTTGAAAATACAACATTCTGTACAACAATTTGAAAACAATATATGTTACTATATGTCATGAGATGTTAAGCTTAATTTTTGTCAATATACTCTTCAAAAACTAGAAGAAGAAGGGAACTCTAATATGAATTTACAATTGCCAGAATTGTAAAGTATATTAGCTGTGGGGAATGGTTATATGATAATAGTGAATTAATTGGGCAAACATTACAACCGGTAGTTCAGTATTACAGTAGGTTTTATGACCACCAAAAATCTTGAAGGACGATTGGGGTCAGAAGTAAAATTTGAAAGTTGACGTTTTTTTATCAGTAAATCCAAATTCAAACAATAAAAATTACTAAAAACAAAAACAATAACAACTGTATGATCAACAGAATGAAAACGAGTGACAGGAATAATGTTCCACAGTGATTAATGGACCTTCCTGGAAATTTTCAAACTCGAGAATGACACCCCACGCACGTGTACGGGGCAAATGCGCAATGCACGTGCAAACTATGGAATGTGTTTCGGTGTGTTGATAAACAGACCTGAACGTTCTTTACTAGGATGTCTGTGGTCAAAACGTATGTTCGGTCTAATAGTTAATATTAACATTAATATTCCAGTTTCCGCTACTTTTTTTTGAAGAGTATATATTGTGAGATGTATATTGGGAGCAAGTAATACAGTTGGATTTTTAATATACTATTGGAATTCCAGAAAAACAAAAACAACAACAAAAAGAAGAAGAAAAACGACAAAATTATTTTCAACGGAATAAATAAATAAAATATAGATAAAAATAAAATAAATAGTATAAAAATATATACTTGCATAAGAATTAGAGGAAAGGAAAGAGATAGAGAGTAAGAGAAAGGTATTTGTAAATAATGAAAGTCTTTTCTCTGTATTAATACAAGTTGATTCTTGTTTGATATATTAACAATATAAACCCAGTCTCGTCTTTTTAACCCAAAACAACTATTTAATTAAATGTTTGTAGATCGACCAGTGTTGATCAAATTTGGTCCAGTCACAACTGCGAAATGCAAGAAACTTTTCAGTATTGTAATTTGTTTTTTTTTAAACGATTGTACATTTGGTACTATCCCAATATACTTCATCCTGTATATATACTGCTTTGCAAGTAATATAATGACATTTAATATATCGTCTGCCCTATGATTATCATGTATTTGAAATATTATATCTGTAAATGTAAAATGAAGATGTCTAATATGACTTCATTCTTTTTTAGCAATCCCTATTACAAAATTAGTCGTTATTATAAAATGAGCTTTAACGCGCGACCCTTCAATCAGGTGTTGATTTCATTAGAACAAGTCCTCACTGAAAAGACCGCACATCGAAAAAGCTGTTTGTGTTATACAAATGCAAAACAGGAACATACTTGCCGTTTTATATTTCACTATCTTTCATTTATTACCAGGTGGTACAATCATTTGTATCTTATTACCGGCCTTGGTGGCACAGTGGTTAAGCGATGGGACTACATACTGGTAGGTACTAGGTTCAGATCCCAGTCCAGGCATGGAATTTGTAATCCAGATACCGACTCCAAACCCTGAGTGAGTTCTCCGCATGGCTCAATGGGTAGGTGTAAACCACTTGCATTGACCATTGATCCATAACTGGTTCAACAAAGGCCATGGTTTGTGCTATCCTGCCTGTGGGAAGCGCAAATAAAAGGTCCCTTGCTGCCTATCGTAAAAGAGTAGCCTATGTGGCGAAAGCGGGTTTCCTCTAAAAAAAAACAGTGTCAGAATGACCATATGTTTGACGTCCAATAGCAGATGATAAGATAAAAAATCAATGTGCTCAAGTGGCGTCGTTAAATAAAACAAACTTTACTTTACTTTTTTGTATCATATTTGCACATCTAGTTCACGTTTACTCGTGTGTGTATTCCAGAAACACAAGGTACTGTTTCCAGTCTTCAAAAATGGACGTCCCAATACGAGATGCATCACGCCAAGTTGCCACAGAGTCAATACAAAATGATAACTGTGACGAACTAACTGACTCAACTAACAGTAACAGGTACAACACAAGTTCAAGTTCAAGTTCTTTCATTGCGTTAAGTTTTTACAACTTATCAGCATTATCATAATATATACATTAGTGCGGGACAGTGGTGGAGAGTGACTTGCAGACGAATACATACAAACAACTAATATAAGAAGCATTATATATGTACATATAATTAATTTGCTTGTACAAGTAATTGGTCTCTAAATCGGTTCGCCTGTCGTAAGAATTTGCCAAGATTATTTATCTTGTTTTCGGTTGTCAAGAGTTGTATCAGTTTGAAGACACTGGGATGGTTGAAATAGTATTTTTAAATAATTGTCTTTCATAATATTTCATATCGTGGACACGAAAAGATAAAACGAAACTCATCCACAATCTCATTAATATTACATACTGTACATATGCTTTGTGTCCTCTCGGTATTTTTGCCAGCTTCAATATATGTGCACAAAGCGTAATGGATTTCTACAAATCGTGTTACATACTAGTGTAGGAAAACGTAATCGATTATTACGATTACTGATTACGATTACCCCATCTCTGGTAGGGTGTAAAACGAAACTCAGTGTATAATTGGAGTGGATCCTTACTTTCTTTTATTTTTACTCATGTAGACATTCTTTCATTAATTTTTATGTTGAAATAATGTTCAAATATCTTGTCAACCACCTGCACTATCTGCGGAACTGGACTGTAATATAAATGTACTACGTACACAACATTGCAGACCTTGGCTTATCCATTGCGCCACGGAGTAGAGGCCGTAAAATACTGAGACTTAGAAACGCATATTAAGTACTAATACCAGTCGATGAAATAAACGAAAGTCTGTGGTAGCATTCACATCTGTCACTATGTCATTTTAGCTCTACCTTGTGTAGAGATATAATTGTGAATACTATATCTGTTTTATTTTGCTTGTTTTCTAAATTCATATTTCGTTTTTCTGTTTGCTTGGCATAGATCATCTGTATCCTAATTGCGTATTGCATTTAAAAACACAAAGCATTAATTGGCAGTATTCGAACCTTCTGCACCGATTCACATGACACTTGACAGCCATAAAATGGCAATGTATATAAGATAAATGTGGCAGTCACACTACTAACTTAAATGGTCAGAATAGATACCAAGGTTATTTAATTTCTAATTCAAACTTTTGTGTTTACTCTTCCAAGGTGTTACTATATTCAAATGTACTTTATATATTTTTAGCGTGCATATACGATTCAATTAATTGTTATGGCGTCACCTGTCGATTATGCACTAACTTAGACTTTAGTTACTTAGGGGCTAGCAATCAGACCAATTAGTGTAAAACTAAATCACAGCAATCAAGACACTCTGGATCTTTAACTGATGCCCCCAGCTGATACCCGATCTGCCAACAAACATACCTATTAATTATTATGTTAGCAGTTAGCGATTACAGTTTATCATGTAAAAAAAATAATGGGTAGGTGCCGACTAACCAAACAATTCTTAAAGAGGTCTTGTCCTGGGTGTGTTGCTTAGGGCAGCCCTGTTGGCGGGAGATGGATTCCCAAGGAACATTTGAGCCGGATCCTATAAAAATAGACCCAAGGACCGACCCACACAGAGACCCAGGGATAGACCGAGAAGGTGAGACCCAGGGGGAGACACTTGAGATCTCAATCGCAATGTCAACTCCATCGTTCAGCCTAAGAGCTTAGACATATATATTCTATATGTATCACCATGTTGTTAACTTGCTAATCATGCTTTATGTTGGAAAGTAAAATACAAGAACCTACATCACAAACGTGAGACTTCTGTTCCTTCATTAACATTCCGGTAAAACAAAAGTAAGAAAAACTACACTGTATTACTATTAACACGTACATCCCATTGTCTCCCAAATCGTTACATGCTAGGTGACTGTGTCACTCATCATAGCTATTGTCGGTTCATTGATAAAGAAAACAAAGGTGTTGAATTTGTAGTCGAACCAGTGATTTGCATCAGCAGATGATTGTGCTTCAGTGTACATACTTCTTTTGCAGCGACTATGCCAAAATTAGAAAGAAACCCAACCTGTCTATCACCACCTCAGCTGTAAAAAGCAGTTCAACGTGTCCATTATCAGACTACAAACCTCCTGTTCCAACTGAAGCAAAAACTGCCTCTCCGAGGGATTTATTTAGTAGGAACGAAGTCCGTAATGACTACGAACTTGTTGATGACGTCGACGTAAACACTGAAGCACATGCTCCAAAGATTCTCACCAAAATCACCAGTCTACACAATTGCTACGAGCTCGCTGCCGTTATTGAGCATGGAGTTAATGTGCATTTCTCCAGTCCACACGATAGCTACCAACTTGCCGGTGTTCCTGGCGGAGTTCAGTACGAGTATGAACAAGTAGAAGACAACGTCATGGCTTCAGACGAATACAACACTCTGCATGAGACACAACGTGACAGAGACATAGATGTGAACTACAGCCACATTGGTGCAGCCGAGCTAACTGAAGACCTATACGACACGACAGAACCTACACCACACGGACGGACGGACAATGAGACGTACAGCCACATTAGAGGAGACAGATTTGAAGACAAGGATATGTACAACCATACGGACGGGTCTGATGACGTACCAGAGCTGTATGACCCAGAATACAGCCACATTACTACAAAGTAGATGTGTGTCCGTGCGATAATACATAGTTATACATATTGTAAACCTCCCGACTAGACACGTTCTGTAAGAGATAAGTATAGGTCAGAAGACATTAAGACGTTTCTTCAGAAATAAGAAGGGGCTTAAGTCTTCTAACCGATTTAGACCGCATTTCATAGGTCCATTACTTGATATGGACGGGGCAACCGTCATTGCGTGTTCGCGCCAGTTGTTTTGACGTCATTCGTACAGCTGTTGGCGATGATGTCTGGCCAATTGTTTGATGTAATTTTGGTCACGTGACTTGTTATTAAGACGGCTTTTTGATGTGTCTTCACGATTAAGAAGATCGAAATGCTGATATCCGATTGGTTGAAGTGGAGAGAAACCGAAGCAGTGCCGTCTAAAACATTTATATTCATACAATCTAGATAATATATGTTTTGTAACTATGCCTAACATAGGCCAAGCTAAGTATGGGACATATACATTGTAATACATTTATATTAATACAATCTGGATAATATCCTTTGCGAATATGCATTACCTACACACCAAGCAATTGTGTGACATGAGAATACATTTATATTGAATCTGATGCAATATGAATAATACTAGTTTATGTTCTGTGAAATTGGTAAACTCACAGCCACATTCTGCGACACAAGTGTAAATTTATATTGATACAGTCTAGATAATACAAATATATTATTTTGTGAATATGACAAAGCTGTGGGCCAAGCAAATTTTGTGAAAAAGAATATATTTATATTGATATAATCTGCTTAATACATGTTTTGTACAAGCAAACAATGTGACGGAGAATACATTTATATTGATACAATCTTTACAAGCATGAAACACACACACACGCGTGCGCGCGCGCGCACACACACACACACACGCACACGCACACACACACACACACACACACACATATATATATATATATCAGAATAATATTTTTTGGTTGTAAATATAGCAATCCGTTTATATTGGGGGCGGGATGATAAAGCGCTCGCGTGATGCACGGTCCGGCTATTTCTCGTTCCAATCAGTACACCACGTCTGGTATATCAAAGGCCGTGGTATGTGCTATCCAGTCTGTGGGATGGACCTATACAATATTCCTTGCTACTAATTGAAAAAATGTAGCGGGTTTTCTCCCTACTACTGTCAAAATGACATCCAATAGCCAATTATTAATACATCAACAGTGGCGTAGCCGGGGTGGGGTGGGGGGGGGGGGGGTTACCGTTTCGCTTATTAATAACATTAAAAAGGTTCCTGTATCATATCCCACTACTCGATATCATTGTTTGCTTGAATGCCAGGTGCCCCCCACCCCCCACCCCCCCCACAATACAAAATCCTGCCTACGCCACTGTACATCAATGTGCTCTAGTGGTGTCGTTAAATAAAACAAACAAACCGTTTATATTGATACAAGCCAGATAATATATTTTATAAATAAATATAGCAGATCTACTAACAAATGTTTTGACAAAGAATATATTTATAATGAAACAATCTATAAAATTCTTATTTCTTGAATATTACAGACATCTAAAGACAAATTTCAAACTACGTAATAACTGCTTTGTAAATATAGCAGAAGCAGAATGTATCCATATCCTTTGTAGCAGACACTGGACGATGTATAAGTAGATAGGCAAAACAGGTTTTGTAAAGACAGCAGGTTGAGAAAATATCCAAATGTGGTGTGTCCATACAAGCTAGATTCTACGTTTTGTAAACATGGTAAATACAGATACCATCACATTGTGTCTGTGCGGGTGTGTATATTGTCTGTGTGTGTCTGTGTATTTGTGCGTCTCTTTGTGTATGTCTGTGTGATTCACGTTTGTAAGCAGAGCTGAATATAGTCTTAAGAATTATCGATTTATACTGCTAATAAATTTCTATTAAAAACATTGATTCCTTTGTTATATATGACTTTGTTTTTAAAAATGTTATTGTCCCATATCACAAACATAGCAATGTCAGGGATGGGAGCCCCATGTCACTGCTGTACATATAATAAATATATAACACATATATCCACACACACACACACACACACACGCGCGCGCGCACACAAATACAAACACATGTGCCCAGATGTCCTCCGATACATACACATATATACACATACATACATATATACATATACATATACACACACACACACACACATATATATATACACATGCATACACACATATACATATAAACACACACACACACACACACACACACACACACACACATATATATATATATTCTTCAAAAAAGTAAGGTAACCTAAAATATTAATGTTAATATCAACTATTAGACCGAGCATACGTTTTGACCATCCTAGTAAAGAACGTTCAGGTCTGTTTATCACGTACACGTGCGTGAGACGTCATTCTCGATTTTGACAATTTACAGGAAGGTCCATTAATCACTGTGCAACATTATTTCTGTCAATCTTTTTCATTCTGTTCATCATACAGTTGTTATTGTTTGTTTTTCAGTCATTTTTATTGTTTGAATTTGCGATTCACTGATACAAAAACGTCATCTTTCAAATTTCACTTCTGACCCCAATCGTCCTTCAAGATCTTTGGTGGTCATAAAACCTACTGTAATACTGAACTACCGGCTGTAATATTTGCCCAATTAATTCACTATTATTATATAACCATTCCCTACAGCTAATATACCTTACAATTTTGGCAATTGTAAATTCTTATTAGAATTCCCCCAAGGTGACATTATTTTATTGAAATTAATTATAATACCAGTCTGAGTCAATATCCAGTTTTGTACTGCATCCCATAAGTTGTGAACCTTATTGCATTAGAAAAATTGATGTGGTATGGTTTCTGGATGGTTGTTACCAAAACTACACCTGTTTGACTCAACATAGTGAATAATATATAAGAAAGTGTTCGTAGCTAAGATTCGGTGAACTAGTCTGTTATGACACCATACTAATGTTGAATCCTTAGTGCACTGAACAGGTTGTATATAATATTTTGCCCATTCACTTGATGCAAAGGTAAAAACCTTGTTGGTGTATATAGCTTGCAATATTGGAGTTTTGTTATATATGACTTAGATAAATAATACAACCTGTGCAATTGTGGTGGAGTCTCTCACTCTCCACCTATCTCTCTCCCTCTGTGTGTGTGTATGTGTATATATGTATCTCTCTCTGTCTCTGTGTCTCTCCCACTGTTTGTCTCTGTGTCTGTTTGTCTCTCTCTCTATCTCGCTCCCTCTCTTCCTCGGTGTCTGTTTGTTTCTCAAGCCCCTCTCTCTGTATGACTCTCTGTCTCTGTCTGTGTCTCTCTGTTTGTCTCTCTGTCTCTCTCTCTCTCTCTCTCTCTCTCTCTCTCTCTCTCTCTCTCTCTCTCTGAGTAGTCTTGCCAACTTGAAACAAAGCAGTCGACTTAATGACACAACAAAATAAGGAATATAGTGTTAAGTATTATGTCAAGGCCTCGTGTGTCGACCTAATACTCTATCGTTCGAGAGCTAGACTGGATGACCGTCCAAATGTCTGGACAAAGGCTGTGGTATGTTCTTTCCTGTTTGTGGGAAGTGCATATAAAAGATCCCGGGTTTACTCTGATGACTACGAGTCAAAATTGCCAAATGTTTGACATCCAATAGCCGATGATTAATTAATCAATGTGTTCTAGTGGTGTCGTTAAACAAAACAAACAGACAAACAAACCGTCCAAGTCTCCGTCTAGCTCTCGAACAGCAGAGTACTCGGATTACTCGTAGCTGTTGCACATATTCCACTTTCTGTTTCACCATAACTCGCAGTCATTTAGGGATCACCTGACCTCCTCCCTAAAATAGGTACGAACATGCTTTACCGTCCATTGTCGTGGTCTCTATGGTGTCAACACGCAACTCAATTTGGGCATTAAAATCCTACAGGACCCTAAATTGTGACACTGTCAACCACACTATATATCCGCGTAAAGTTAAACACTTCATAGCATGTGTTTCACAAACGTGCTGAATAGTTTCTTCATCAGTCAAGGTCTAAACAACCTCTTCTCCGTTCTCAGTACCAGTACAGTATTACCTTGTTTTGTAAAGTTAAAGACTGTTTTATTTAACACCACTAAAGCACACTGATTTCTTGTCAACAACCCAAGTCGTCATTCCAGGACTTAAGCTGTATTCTAAGCGGCCGCGAACGATACGAGTGATGCGAGCGATTATTTTAGAAATCATTGATTTCAATTGCTGCATCCTAACCGCACGCGTACGGCGCGACAGATTCATGTAAAACAGAAAGAAATGTTTTATTTAACGACGCACTCAGCACATTTTATTTACGGTTATATGGCGTCAGACATATGGTTAAGGACCACACAGATATGAGAGAGGAAACCCGCTGTCGCCACTTCATGGGCTACTCTTTTCGATTAGCAGCAAGGGATCTTTGTATATGCACCATCCCACAGACAGGGTAGTACATACCACGGCATTTGATATACCAGTGGTGGTGCACTGGCTGGAACGAGAAACAGCCCAATGGGAACACCGATGGTGATCGATCCCACACCGACCGCGCATCGAGCGAGCTGTACCACTGGCTACGTCCCGCCCCCCAGATTCATGTAGTCGAGCGCGCGACAAAATACCGATAGGAATTGTTTCTATTTTTTATCACGCGACACGAGCGACAAACATATATTAACTGATCAAACAACTTTTACTTGGCGGTTTCAATTGCTGATAACAATTTTAGAAAGAAGACTGTCGTTATGCTTAGGATGTAAATAGTGTCGCGTCGCACGCGGCCGGTTAGGATACAGCTTAAGGCGCATGTGAAGGAAATGACAAACGAAGGTTTTATGGGGCTCGTGACATGCTCTCCCGAAAAATATTAAAGTTAAAACAGGGAAAACGTAGTAACCCCCCCCCCCCCCCCCAAAAAAAAAACACTAAACAAATCCCCCCTCCCCTACCTACCGAACATATGTTTCCCAGCATGATCCAGGAAAACAAATTAAGACCTTAAGATTGGGCGAGAAATGTTTGCGATCTCAATATCTAAAGTTCTTGAAGTCGATCCCGTAGTCACTACACAACCAGGTTTAGTCATTTTCATATATTGTTTGTTAAAAGTGTGTTTGTTTTGTTTAACAACACCACTAGAGCACATTGATTTATTAATCATCGCCTATTGGATGTCAAACATTTGGTCATTTTAACATAATGTAGTCATAGAGAGGAAACCCGCTACATTTTTCCATTAGTAGCAAGGAATCTTTTATATGTACTATACCACAAATACGATAGCACATACCACGGCCTTTGATGAACCAGTCGTAGTGCACTGGCTATATTGTCTATAGTCATTAATCTTCTTCTAATTCGTGGGCATATAACCCACACACCACTCTTTGTTTTTCACGAGAATTGTTAGAACTATAACTGATATTTTACGGTTGCCTTTTGACTGCCATAAAACGATTAAAGAATTAATGGGGTGGCGCTCATTATTTTATTTCTAGACCAAGCATTACATGTATTAGCCACTAATCAAGCAATGTGCTGGAGTGTTATGAAGCAAACATCCCTTTCTTTGGTACGTGTGTGACAATTGCATATATAATAAAAAGACAAGTAGCTGCTAACCAATATACTACTACTACTACTACTACTACTACTACTACTAGCTCATACGATTTTGAATGTGGTAACTGTTTTGTCACTCAGATTTTAGTATCCTTTAATATATATATATCTATATATACTCTTCTAAAAAGTAGGGAAACTCTAGTAAGAATTTACAATTGCCACAATTATAAGGTATATTAGCTGTGGGGAATGGTTATATGATAATATTAATGTCAATATCAACTATTAGACCGAACGTACGTTTTGACCACAGACATCCTAGTAAAGAACGTTCAGGTCTGTTTATAAATGGCAGGCTTTTTAAATCACTTAAGTTTATAGCTATTAATCACGGGACATTTTGAATGAACACTCCATACACCGCCCTATTGTGTGCTTTGCATTTGTTAACAAGTCCTTGGTAGAGCTATCAGTGACATATATATGGTTACCGGCTATCTGAGATAACACAGATACCCTGTATTGGAAACTGTCTTGTTTATTCCATCTTGAATACCTGGGCGCCATATTCTTCCTGGTAGATAATACTGAACACTGTGGCATTATGACATGTGTTTGGATATATTCACTTTTGTTGTATTTTTGTACGGCTCTGGAAATTACGTGTAAGTGTATTTTCACAAACAATACTATATGCTAATCCGTACAGACTAACATTCACACATACACGCGCATACGCACACACACACATACATACACACACACACACACACACACACACACACACCCTCGCACACAACATACAATACTACACTACACACAAATACAACATAGGCACACGACACATACACAAAAATACACATATACAATCATGCACAAACAACACACACATATAATCCAATATCTGTGTTTAAATCTGTCTGTCTTTCTGTATGTCTCTCCCCACCACCCTCTCTCTCTCTCTCTCTCTCTCTCTCTCTCTCTCTCTCTCTCTCTCTCTGTATGTCTCTCTCTCTCTCTCTCTCTCTCTCTCCTCTCTCTCTCTCTCTCTCTCCCCTCCTCCACCCCCCCTCTCTCTGTGCCTGTCTGTCTGTATGTCACTATGTTTGTCTAACATAATTAGAAAATGATATAATTTTACAAATGTTTTTTCAAAATAATATCGCCATGTAACTAACTCCTATTGTAATGAGAGTAATGTTAATTGCATTAATTGATTAAATTTCTTCTGGTAACTTAGCTCCTTGGAGAAACGTCATCTTGGATTCATTGAAAGATGAGTATACCATTACTGGTGCAATGTCCTGGCGGGAGGCCGCAAACCTTGAATGTGATGGCACACACAGACACACACACACACACACACACACACACACACACACACACACACACACACACACACACACACACACACAAACAAACAAAACAAAAACAACAACATATGGACTCTTCATAATATGCCAATAAGTTATTTTGTTTTGTGGTGGTGTCTAACTGCCTAAAAGCCCGGCCACACTGTCAAGGATCAGGACGCCGGGTCAGCCACGGGTATGATCTGGCATCATTCGTGACAATCCGTTATGGTCCGTACTAAACTGTACCGATCCTTAGCGATCCGTAGCGCTCCCCGTTGTCAACTAACTCCTATTCTTAATCATCCTTGGTTTATCCATCGAAAACCGTAGTTAAACCGTGATGCATCCGTAGGGGACCGCGGATAGACCACTGTCCGGGGTCATCTGTGGGGTTTTCATCCGTCATGGATCCTTGACAGTGTGACCAGGGCTTAACTGAACTGTTTTATTACTGACTTATAGTACAACATATGAGGTTAGAAACAATTTATAAAAATAAATAAGTAATAATAAATCAAATAAAAAAATCCAACAAAACAACAAAGTGTATAGACATTCCCACACAAAGATATAGAAATTAGCATTGAAATTTTATTACAGTGTTTCATTGTAATGGTTATTCATACGTACATGTGTATTAATGTATTGCAGAAGCAAGAGATTTCTTTTCAAGTTTGGTAAATTGGATGATCATAGAAGAGCTGCATCACCAGTCCATGCTACAGCCTCAATAACTAACACATATGAGCAATATGACAGCAGTGCAACAAACATAGTCCAATATGAGTATGTCAATTTGTAGACACAGATAATTCTATTATATAATACTTGTTTTTGTTAAACTTGACATTTATATTTTAAATAGTAGACCATATTGTGTGAATAACAACTAACCCATGTTAATATGAATACGGCTATCAGATTTGTTTTATAATATTCCTGACAAAGTTTCATACTTACACACGTACACACTGTACAACTACCATTCACTTTTATTTATTTTAGCTCAAATGCGTGCTCTATTGCATATGTCATTACTGAAAAGTCACGTGCACCTTGTGCATGAAATATGATGTTTTCGAGTTTTATGCGACCATATATTGTTTTATGATACAATGGTTCATTATTCCTCCATTTCCAAAAGCAATTGTTACGACGGGCGAATTGTATGCAGTCGATTTCGAATATATCATCACACATCTATATTAAAAAAAAAAAAAAAAAAAAAAAAAAAAAATCCACCCCAAAATAATAAATAATTATATAATAAAACAGAAGGGACAAAATATGACTAAGGATTTTTTAAAAGAATTTTATTCGTGTTAATACAGATTATTTTTATTAGATATTTAGTCTGCACAAACATGTCCTTACCCACCTACTCTCAGATACCCAATTAATGTTCGCCAACCACGTGCACTGTTCGTTTCTGCCAAGACATAGTACGTGTATTAATTCACACCATTCGTTTTTGTCAACAATAATTGGAAGTCATGACTTTAATATGCTTAAAATTAATTTTCTGTGTTCTTTCTTCTTTTCTTTTTTTTTGTTTGTTTGTTTTAGAAGTGTGGCGTACTGCGCTCAGCCAAACACGAAAACCTTGCGTGGTCCAATCGCTGTTTCGTCCATCGACTACGACCTTGCTGCTGCAGATGACGCACTACAAGGAACTCGTGTTTTAGCGGATCTACCCAATGGCATCAGGTCACGTGATGACTACGAACTGGCGAGTCCAGATGACGCAAAGCCAGAAACGGCTTATTCAGCAGATTCGTCCAATTAAGCCTGTCCAGGTGATTACTTTGAACGGGAGAGTCCAGGTGACTCTAGACCAGAAACAGATAACTATGAACTGGAAGGTCCAGCAGACACAGCTGAATACGCAGTAGTGGACGGTAAAATCGCTTCTGATGAATACAACACTCTGCACGAGACACAACGAGACAGAAACCTAGATCTGAACTACAGCCACATTGGTGCGGCCGAGTTAACTGGAGACCTGTACGACACGACAGAACCTACACCACACGGACGGACGGACAATGAGATGTACAGCCACACCAAGGGAGACAGATTTGAAGACGAGGATATGTACAACCATACGGACGGGTCTGATGACGTACCAGAGCTGTATGACCCACAATACAGCCACATTGCTACACAGTAGATGTGTGTCCGTGCGATAATACATAGTTATACATGTTGTAAACCTCCCGACTAGACACGTTCTGTAACACAAAAAACCATTTATATCGATACAATCTAGATAATATATGTTTTGTAACTATGGCCAACATAGGCCGAGCTAAGTATGTGACATATACACTGTGATACATTTATATTGATACAATCTAGATAATATATGTTTTGTAACTATGACTAACATAGGCCAAGCTTAATATATGACATATACATTGTAATACATTTATATTGATACAATCTAGATAATATATGTTTTGTAACTATGACTAACATAGGCCAAGCTTAATATATGACATATACATTGTAATACATTTATATTGATACAATCTAGATAATATATGTTTTGTAACTATGGCTAACATAGGCCGAGCTTAGTATATGACATATACATTGTAATACATTTATATTGATACAATCTAGATAATATCCTTTGCGAATACGCATTACCTACACAACAAGCACTTTTGTGATATAGAATACATTTGTATTGATGCAATATAAATAATACTAGTTTGTGTTCTGTGAATATGGCAAACTCACAGCCACATTCTGCGACACAAGTGTAAATTTATATTGATACAGTCTAGATGATACAAATATATTATTTGTGAATATGGCAAAGCTCTGGGCCTAGCCAATTCTGTGAAAAAGTAGAATATATTTATATTGATACAATCTGCTTAATACATGTTTTGTACAAGCAAACAATGTAACAGAGAACACATTTATTGATACTATCTTTATAAACATGAAAAACATAATATATATATATATATATACATACATACATACATACATACATATACATAGTTCATCGAATAAAAACATTTCAATGGCAATATGACACTGACAGCTGTCCAGCGTTCAGAAAACAAAAAAGGTTAAGCCCTAGTTTGTTTTGATGTAAGGACATCGAAAATGATGTCATTTGAGTTTGATGTCATTTCCATTCAAAAATACACCGCGCCACATATTCTTACGTCATTTGAATATCTAGTAATGGCGGACTGGAATTAAAGTTGCGTGTACAGTTTACAAAAACATGTTGTATTAAGCTTGAGATTATATGATAAAGAGATTATTTCCCTCGTGTATTTCGGTATCGTCAGAGGCTCGCATAATACAATTTTTATTCCTAATATATGAAAGTGCTTGGGATATTTTCACTATGTGTTACGGGGATTCTATAATACCCGTAACAGAATAACACACGATTGTCCAAATATCTCTCCTAACTGTATATCTATTAGATCTCTCTGTAACAGGCTGTATATACCCGCGTTGGCTCGTCTCTAGGTATGATCAGAGATACGATCTTATATAAAGTATATATTATTATAGCACGTTTAGTTCACTAGAAAACACAACAAAAACACAATACACTTTGGAATCTGTATTAACCTACGCTGACAAATGTACAGCCGCAGTAGTTAATTAATAACAACAATAATAACAACCCAGAACTGATCACTTAATTAGTTAATCTCTAGGTGTTTAGATTACACAATATGCTAATCACTTCACCGTGACACAACACCCACACGTGTGATAATTGAGAAACGCTTCCAGGAGAAGTTAATTAATAAAGGAATTACATCTCTATTCCTAACTGGTTAATTTTTAATTAACCCTAACTACTCATTCAGTAACCTTGTAACACAGAATTAATACTGGTACCTATCACAATAAAGACAATAACCTACAGTTTACCTAGGTCTTCTAGGATGACTGGCTAAGCTTTATATTACCAAATACTCGTATAATGTTAGAACAAAAAGTCTACGATTTACTTCGTCAGATGACCAAAGTCACTGTCTAAAGAATATTGGTATAATACAGTATTAAAATATTTAAAGTCACATCAATCACATCAAGGTTATACAACAGAGCAGAAATAAAAATATTTACCAAAGTCCAACGGACTACGTTCCCTGGGAGCCGTCCTTTTTCGTTCTCATCATAACTCTAAAACTCTAGCTATTTATTATAAATCGAAATATCGCCTAGGGGTACATCGCGGCACCGAATCTTATCATCTGATATTTCCACCGCGACCAAGCGGTATTTTTTCCTCAGATCGTCAGACTTAATGTCGCCAGTTCGCTAGAGATTCCACGGTCGCGCGGCGGTATTACGTAACTACTGGCCACATGGCCTCCACACCTGCTCTGGGTGTGTATTAGACGACCATCACGCAGAAGTATTACGTAACAAGTTGCCCACCTAGCTAAGTGCATTGGAACTGCACACGGCCTTCTAAAACAATTAATATCGCCACAGGCGAAAAGAAATTAAGAGCATGTACCGTCACACACCCCCACCTCAAAAAGGATATTTCCTCTACTCTAGGAATAGGGAAATATACTACATTAAAACAAAAGGTGCGTTAACCGACGCATACGGGCATTTATAACACATGTAATAATAAGGTGACTACCAGTAATCACACTGAGTCTCTTAGTCCCTGGTATACAAATAAAAAATATATATAAACAAAACAGAAATCAAGAATGTCAACACATTATCATAACGTTCAACTTCGGGACAGGGCATCAGCGATTACATTGGATGTGCCCTTGATATGTTCAATGGTAATTAGGTATTCTTGCAGAAGAAGACTCCATCTCAAAACTCTCCGGTTGGAGGCTTTCATTAGGATGGTCCAGTCCGTCTTCGACTTCTTGGAACAGCACAGCTCCAGCTCCCACGTCACTGGCATCCACAGCTAGCTTGAACGGCATTCGGTAGTCCGGTGCTGCCATCACGGGAGACGAGTAGCGCCTCTGCTTGAGACGGTTGAATGACTTCTCGCATTCATCTGACCACTGGGACTTCGTTTCCTTCTTTTTCAGTGGCGCACGTTTTCCAGGTTTTCTCCGATAGGCATGCTGTCGAATCGGTGTAGCGTTGGGTTCCAAGCGCACATCTTGGCTTACGGTATTGGTAACCGTTGGAAGGTTCTGACAAATGGAAACATTGTCTTGTTTCAACGTAGTCAACTTTGCTCGCTGGGGGCTCAAGTCTGCTAGAATCTGGCCGTTGGCCAACTTGACCTCTGCAGTCTTGACGTCATCACAGGAAATTGAGTGTCTCTCAATTTGGACCGGTCTCTCTGGAACTATCGGCAGTCTGTCAAAATAACCTTTTAGCAAATTGATGTGACAATACCTACTTTTCCTAACCCTATCAGGAGTGTTTATCACATACCCTGTCTCATTAACCCGTTTGTGCACAACATAGGGCCCGAAATACCTATTCTGTAATGAACCCCGTTTAATGGGAAGGTACAGCAGCACCTTATCCCCTGGTTTAAATTCCTGACTCCTAGCCTTCCTATCAAACTCTGATTTTATTTTGCTCTGAGCATGGCTCAGTTGCTTCCTAGCTAGTTCGGTCGCCGGCAACCTCCGATCTCTAACTCTCTTATTTATTAATACTCCCTTGTCCACAGTTAACAAGGTAGTGCGAGCTGCCAACAAATTTGGATCAGCCCCCTGCTCTAGTACTAACTCTTGTCTATTACAAGGTAAATCCCCTGTATCAAACACAACTGGTTCAATTCCCCTCTGCGGGAGATCAACAGGTTCCACCACATTTAATTCCTCAGTTGACTTATCTACCATTTTACTGATAACCTCATCCACTCCAATTTCATGGCTCACACACGTATCAGACAAATCACAAATATCCTCTGGGTCTCGTGCTAACCTACTGGCCATAGCCCAAGTAATTACACACGCAGGATAACTAATCTCATCAACCTCACACTCTTTTATGGGTAAAGGGCTGTCTTTCATTAACAATTGGTCACATTTCGATTGACAACACTGACTAGTCAAATCATTACCCAACAAAACTCCTATGTTTTCAACAGGCAAGTCCTTCACAACACCCATAACGACTGGTCCCGTCACAAACTTCGAACACAAGAAAACCTTATGTAACCTGACAACCATATTTTCTCCAGTAACCGAGGTTAAAGCCAAACTGCGTCCAGTATCTGAATTCTCAATACCAGCTAAAAACTCTTGCGTGATCAGGCTCTGACTACACCCGGTATCTCTATAGATTGATATTGCCCTAGGACTCAATTCTTGTTTCACATCACAAACCATACCAGTGGACACATACGGGTTTACTTTCTCTGCCATGGGACTAACCATTAACTCTCTCGCTAACGGAGCTGACCTCACTAAACCGACCACTTGCGCATTATCGCGTTTCCTTTTAAAACAGTCCCCGATAAGATGGTTATCCTTTTTACAGTAACTGCAACGTGGACGAAAAGTTCGTGCATTGGCTGATAATGCAGGTCTATCCTTACTTTGCCCACCAGGTGCATTCCTTGCCTGACTAGCTGACCAACTAGATGACTCTCCCCGATAGTTACTTTCCCGGGAAAAACCTGGCTGAAATTTCTTCTTATCACCCTGTTGTAAAGAGCTACCCGGTACTGCCTGAGCTTTGTGTATTAACATGTAATCATCTGCCACTATGCCTGCCTCCTCTATCTTTTTGACATCACGATCCTCTAAATGAATACGTAAGCTAACTGGTAATCCATTTTTAATGTCCTGTAAGATCAACAACTCCCGTAACTCGGTATATGACTCTACCTGATGAGAAATCACCCATTTATCAAACATCCCTGCCTTCTTAGCCACAAACTCACTATAAGACTGACCATGCGTTTTTCTCAACTCGCTATACCGTAAACGATAATCCTCAGGTCGTAATTCATAAGCCCTCAACACCGCAGCCTTAACTAGGCCGTACTGACTTGCTCGCTCATCACTCATTGAATTATAAGCTACACTAGCCTTCCCCTTAAACTTAGACACGGCTAACAATGTCCACTTAGACTGCGGCCAATTTAGCTGCTTAGCGGCCCGTTCAAAAAGTTGGAAGAACATATCTACCTCCTGTTCGTCAAATACAGGCACTGATCTATAAGCCTCCGACATGTTAAACCCATTTCCTGCTTCTCGTCTAACTTCTTCAGTATTCAATTTTAACTCATGTTCCACTTTTAATTTTTCTAACTGGAATTCTCTATCCCTCTCTTCTCTTTCTCTCTCTCTCTCTATCCCTCTCTTCTCTTTCTCTATCTCTATTTCTATCTTCTCTATCTCTATTTCTATCTCTCTCTCTCTCTCTCTCTCTCTCTCTCTCTCTCTCTCTCTCTCTCTCTCTCTCTCTCTCTCTCTCTCTCTCTCTCTCTCTCTCTCTCTCTCTCTCTCTTCTCTCTCTCTCTGAGTAGTCTTGCCAATTTGAAACAAAGCAGTCGACTTAATGGCACAACAAAATAAGGAATATAGTGTTAAGTATTATGTCAAGGCCTCGTGTCTCGACCCTAATACTCTATCGTTCGAGAGCTAGACTGGATAACTGTCCAAATGTCTGGACAAAGGCCGTGGTATGCGTTTTCCTGTCTGTGGGAAAGTGCATATAAAAGATCCCTTGCTCTCGAACAGCAGAGTACTCGGGTAAAACTTGCGGTTAAGTTGTATTCTAACCAGCCGCGAGCAACGCGAGCGATGCGAGCGATTATTTTGGAAATCATTGCGTTCAATTGCTGCATCCTAACCAGCCGCGAGGGACGCGAGCGATTATTTTAGAAATCATTGATTTGAATTGCCAAAGCCTGACAGCATGCGTGCGACGCGACAGATAAATAGGTTGCGTCGCACGCGTCCGGTTAGGATGCTGCAATTGAAAGCAATTATTTCTAAAATAATCGCTCGCATCGCTCGCATCGCTCGCGTCGCTCGCGACTGGTTAGAATACAGCTTAGGATGCAGCAATTGAAATCAATGGTTTTTAAAAAAGTATTAAGTGTGCTTAAACCGTAAGCGGATAAAAATACGAAAATAACTAACAAAATTAGCTAATTGACTAATACGTTTAATTGACCTAATAATCCTCTAATACCAATAAAGTCGATAACGTTGTGTACCAGTGTATTTAAAAAAAAAATCATTGAACTGAATAGTCCATAAAAATGAGTGAAAGGCCTATTTAGTTGTAAAAAGAAAATATTTATATTTAAGACAAGTGGTTTTGTTTATTTTTTTCATACATACATACATACATACTTATATAATTATGTTTATTTTGTTACATGTAGTTATTTGTTTTAGTCAGTACCTACACTATTACAATTTCGTGTATGAATACATAAACAAGAACAATAACCACTTGAGGAAAAGAACAACAACTACTACAGCAACACAGTAACAGCACCAATAACATAAACAAACAAACAAAACAAACAAACAAACAAACAAACAAACAAAACAAAAAAAACAAAAAAAAACAAAAAAAAAAAAACTAATAAAAAATAAAAAAAAAAAAAAAAAATAAATAAATAAAAAAAACAAAAAACAAAAAACCAAAAAAACTAACTAACTAACTAACTACTACTAACTAAGTAAATAAATAACCAAAGGAAGAGAGAAGCAAACCAGGAAAAACGCCCCTCACTTCACGTAGTCCCAAACTAACAGGCTTTGTTTATGACCCAATCTCAAACAGAAATCGGAATGTGACGTATAGCTGACTTGGTTCAGCGGTAACTAAATATTCTTTTGCGCCCTGGAAACACTATGAACTAACTAGGGTCGTACCCGGCGAGCAGGCAGTCGGGCTATTGCTATACCCTGATTCCCTCCTACGAATAAAAATATATTTACACCAATAAATTGATATTATGTTTAAAATTGTAATTTTACACACACACTCACACACATAAATGTGGGGTGGGCTGAGCTGTGGGGATGAGAGTCCGTGTAATTTATTATTGTGCATTTTTAGAGCACCTCCGTTTATTTTAGGCTAGGCACGGCCCTGCTATATTATAGAAACTTAAGTACGGGCCATATTTCTTCCGGGTTGGTGAACATTTACAATGTCATGGCGAGAAACAACATGAACTGTCTTTGGATATGTATTATGCTGTCCTGTGTATCGGAGACTTATGAGATTTTATGTGAGTTAACTTATGTTTGATTTTTAAAACAAATAATAATAATATGCACCCATCCATCCATCCGTCGCTATGTTCGTCGTATCTTCCACGGCACACAGTCTCGTACAACGACGAGATCGAGGCAGATAATGTACAGTCGGTCAGACAGACAGACACACAGACACCCAACAATACACAAACACACACACACACACCCACAGATGGGAGGGATGAGAGAGAGAGAGAGGAGAGAGAGAGAGGAGAGAGAGAGAGAGAGAGAGAGAGAGAGGAGAGAGAGAGAGGAGAGAGACAGACACTCAGAGAGAGAGAGAGAGAGAGAGAGAGAGAGAGAGAGAGAGAGAGAGAGAGAGAGAGAGAGAGAGAGAGAGAGAGAGAGAGAGAGAGAGAGAGACAAAAAACAAACAACTAATTATTAACAAAAGCAAAAAAAACACAAAAAAACAACAATCTAACTAACAGGCGAAAAGACATGATTGCAATACAGTAGAGGAGACGGACAGACAACAGACAAGAGATGGACATACAACACAAAAACACACACACACACACACACACACACACACACACACAGACACACAGACACATACAATACACACAACACACACACATCACACACACACACACATAGGCATAGGCAGACTGACAGACGAGTATTTACCGGGTATACCTTTTCCATTACACTGTAGTCTATATAATACATTTCATACCATGACATGAAGACTTAAACTTCTATTCGCAAACACGTGCAGATGAGTGAATAGTAAACTTCCTGGTTGCCGAGAGATAGCTGTATAATGGCGTCAACATGAAACCCGTGTGGATGTACTGCGTGTTGTTAAGTTTGTTTCTTCATGAGGCACGTGGAATTTTAAGTAAGTTGTTTCTTTTTATTGGTGTAAAATTGATTCGGAATATATATAAACCTATTGTTTTTGATAAATCCTTCTGCGGTATTATGTTTACAAAATCAAGTGGTATTGTGCAAACAATGATAAGTAGTGAAGATCGTAGAAGTAAGGAAATATGTAGTAGTAGTGGTGGTAGTAGTAGTAGTAGTAGTAGTAGTAGTAGTAGTAGTAGTAATAGTTGTATAAGTAGTAATAGTAGTACAAGTAGTAGTAGTAATAGTAGTAGTAGTAGTTGTTGTTGTTATAATAGGAACAGTAGTAGTAGTAGTACTAATAGTAGTAGTAGTAATTGTAGCAGTAATAATAGTTGTATAAATAGTAAGTAGTAGTATAAGTAGTAGTAGTAGTAGTTGTTGTTATACTAGGAACAGTAGTAGCAGTAGTAGTAGTAGTAGTAGTAGTAGTAGTAGTAGTAGTAGTAGTAGCAGTAATTACTATAGGTAGCGAGCGCTAAATCAAATAACATCCGGCAGAGTCAAACGTTTGATAGAGCTATTAATACAACCAATCCTGCCATTGTACATTGAGTGTTTGTTGTATTTTTTGTCTTTACACAATTTCATTTTATCTAGTAGCCATGTGTCAACTAATCTTGTATGGGTTATACAAATAATGAACTTAACAAGCCTATCACAGGTGAAGAAATAAAATGTTGCATAACGAAAAATGAAAAACAACAAATCATCTGGGAATGATCTGAGTATCAATGAATATATCATTTCAACATGGGATATTTTGTTACCATTTTATGTTACATTGTTTAACATTATATTTGATACTGGAATAATTCCTACTGCTTGGAGAAGGAAATATAATCGCTATATATAAGCAAAAAGGTGGTCAGCTTGATCCGAGAAATTACCGACCTATTACATTGCTAAGTTGTTTTGGAAAATTATTTACATCTGTAATTAATATTAGACTTACAGTATTCTCTGATCAAGTTGAATTACTACAAAAATATCAGTTTGGTTTCCGACAAGGTTACTCTACAGTTGATACTATTTTTGTATTATATACATTATTAGAATTACTAAAAGGAACAAAGAAAAATATGTATTGTGCTTTTATTGACTTTGAAAAAGCATTTGACTCTATATGGCGTATTGGTTTATGGCAAAAATAATTAAGTTGCGATATTAATGGAAAATGTTTCAGAATAATATTTAATATGTATGACGGTATCAAATCTAGGATTTTATTACATACCCATTAAATCTTACTATATAAATACAGTCCTAAATACAAAAATGAAATACACTTTACCGTATTCAACTCAACTGCCGGAACTATTCCGTATTCAACGCTACTATTTATAGCACATGGTTATTGGGAATGCCCTTAGCGATATGTAAACAAAGTTGGTGCTTGGTGTGAATTGCCTATTAAAGCAGTTAACTGCTATGCATGTTTAAAATGTTACTTTGTGGAATATTTGAACTGAAAACGTGTAAATTGAGAAATCCCCGTCATTAGTTAGCAATGTTACATTTATTTTAACTATTATTTGGAAACAAAATTCCAATTTAGGGTATGTAATAAATACAAAACTACATATATGTGGTTTTCTGATTTCCAGCAGGAAATACACTCGTGGAATACAGAAATCAGAAAACCACATATATGTAGTTTTGTCTATGTACACAATGTCTGTAAATAGGAATATATTGCATTTAATATTGGTGTACGACAAGGAAAAAATTTGTCACCTTTTTTATTTTCATTATATTTAAATGATTTAGAAACATTTTTAGCTACAAAAAATAGCAAAGGTATCGAATCGGTAACAAATCCACTTGAGAAAGATCTTAATGTATATTTTGAAGTTATTTGTGTTACTATATGCCGGTGACACTGTACTACTAGCTGAAACAGTAGATGACTTACACCATCAACTAGATTGTTTTCAAGTACACTGTGAAACATGGGAACTTAAAGTTAATGCAGCCAAGACTAAAATTTTGAAGGGATTGTAAAACCTGTATTATTATATGGATGTGAAATATGGGGCTTCATTAATTTAGATATCGGAATTATATATTATGTGTTAATAAGTCGACACCAAGCTTTATGATTTATGATGAATTAGGTAGATATCCACTGTCTATTAGTGTTAAAGTTAGAATGATTACATACTGGGCAAATGTTGTTAATAGTAGAAAATCTAAATTGTCTGGTATATTATACATGTTGGCATCATATAACCATAACGTTGATGCTATACCATGTACTTGGTTATCCTTTATAAAACGTATACTAGATGAATGTGGTTTATGTAACATATATTCATGTACACAGATGGATGTTTTGTGGTTAAAACATGCAGTTAAACGAATACTATGTGACCAGTACTTACAAACATGGAATAGTGATAAATTTGCCTCATTAAAAGGTATTAACTACAGAATGTTCAAGCATGAATTTAAAATAGAAAATTATTTGTTGAAACTCTCAACAAAAAATGCTAGAATTCTTTTAAATTTAGAACTGGTAATGTCAGACTTCCTATTGAAACCAGTAGATGGTTTAACATTGAGAGGAAAAAACTGAATATGTCACTTGTGCAACACTGATGTTGGTGATGAGTTCCACTATATTTTTAAATGTACGTCTTTATCTACGGGGCGAAATAAGTATATACCTAGTTACTATACCAACAGAGCAATTGCAATTACCGTTTAGCAGTTATTTTCTACAAAACAAAATCACTTTTGTCTAAACTATTGTGACGGAACATGCTCTTATCTTTTCGCCTGTGGCGATGTTAATTGTTTTAGAGGGCCGTGTGCAGCTTGGTTACGTAATACCTCCGCGCGACCGTACCCCCTAATACATACCATGACCAGGTGTGGAGGTCATGTGGCCAGTAGTTACGTAATACCTCCGGTAGTGCGGGTTTACGACCGTGGGTTCTGGCGAACTAGGCGTCGATCTGTCTAGCCATCTAAGAGAAAATATACCATCTCTGGGAGTTGTGGAAATATCACATGATAGGTGAGGTACCGCGTTGTGCCCCCAGGCGATATTCGCTGTCTCGGAGATTTTTGAATAAATAGCTAGGATTTTAGATATATCGGGAAGAAACATTTGGAAGGCTCCGGGGGAACGTGTCCGAAGGGACTTGGTAAATATATTTTTCTGCTCTGTTGTATAATCTTGATGTGACTGATGTGACTTTAAATATTTTAATACTGTATTATACCAATATTATTTAGACAGTGTCTCCGTTAATCTGACGAAGTACATTGTAGGCTTCACTGTTCTAAAATTATTAAAGCTTAGCCAGTCATCCTAGAGGACCTAGGTAAACTGTAGGTTATTGTCTTTATGGTGATAGGTACCAGTATTAATTCTGTATTACAAGGTTACTGAATGAGTATTTAAGGGTTAATTAAAAATTAACCAGTTAGGAATAGAGTTGTAATTCCTTTATTAATTAAGTTCCCCTGGAAGCGTTTCTCAATTATCACACGTGTGTGTGTTGTATTACCGTGAAGTGATTAGAATATTGTGTAAACTATACACCTAGTGATTAACTAATTAAGTGATTAGTTCTGGGTTGTTATTATTTGTTGTTGTTAATTAACTACTGCGGCAAGTACATTTGTCAGCGTAGTGTTAATACAGATTCCAAAGTGTATTGTGTTTTGTTGTGTTTTCTAGTGAACTAAACGTGCTATATATATATATATATATATCTATATATATATATATTTATATTTATATTAGATCTTATCTCTGATATACCTAGAGCCGAGCCACTCGGGTATTAGACTGCCCGATACAGAGAGATCTAATAGATATACAGTTAGGAGAGATATTTGGATAATCGTGTTTTATTCAGTTACGGGTATTATAGGATCCCCGTGACAACTATGTAAATATTTGCAAATTGTCATTGAGAGGGTCAGTCTTCCGGGTTAATATTACTTAAATAGTATGTCCATTACCACTACGGAAAACACTTTGTAACTTATTTTGTTTATATTTTCTCCATACTGCACTCGGTGCAGTTTACGAGAATACATTTTTTGTCTTGTCTTGTTCTTCAAACATGTTTCGGGTACCTGTAACACTTAAGTACTAAACGTTTGTGCAAAACTGGGTATATTGTAAAAACACCCGGTTATATCAAAAATGAGCCATGCAAGATATTCATAGTTATGGGTCACAATTTGGGAAATTATATATTGCATAAAACGATAACATTGTCGCCTATAGGATTCTATTTGGAATAGTCCAACCAGCAATAATAATAATAATAATAATAATAATAATAATAATAATAATATTATTATTATTATTAGTAGTAGTAGTAGTAGTAGTAGTAGTAGTAGTAGTAGTAGTAGTAGTAGTAGTAGTAGTAGTAGTAGTAGTAGTAGTAAGAACAGTAATAGTAGTAGTATCACGAGTAGTGGTAGCAGTAATAATAGTAATTAGTGTTTTCCTTAGAAATAAGGCACGGCATGGTAGACTAAACACCTTTTGGACATTTTTACCATTTTCAGGGCACTTTTTTCATGAAAGACAAACAAAAACAATGAAATCAAAGTAAGTGGTTGTGGTGGTGGTAATAATAACATTAATAGTAGTGGTAGTAGCAGAAGTAGTAGTAGGAATCAGGAAGCGTTACGAAGACAGATGTTTTACTGAATTAAAATTTCATTTCGTTCTTTTTTATTCTGTTGACTCAGCTCCTTGGAGAAACATTACTTGGGATGCTCTCAAAGATGAATATAATTTCACTAAGCAAATGGATTGGTGGACCGCCGCAAATTCTGGATGTGACGACGTTGGTGTCCTTTTTGCGCATGATCATATTTCAGAAGCACTTAAAACGAAAATGGTGAGAAGAAAAAGATACTGGGTTGGTGCTCTGGAAACTTATACTCCATGGAGATGGACAGGTAACAAGAACTGAAATAGTTGCTTAAGCACGTCCCAGGACCTTGTTTAGTTAGCGGGTATTATGTAAAGGGTTCTGGGTTTTATTGCAGTTATTTCCAGGTATAAATACAGGAAAGGTTTTACGTCTATGTCGTAATTTTATATAAAGACTAAAATGATAGCCTATATATATATATATATATATATATATATATATATATATATATATATATATATATATATATATATATATATATATATATATATAGATAGATAGAATATGGACGGATGTGATCACCTAAAACTATTTGGTACTAAAATGTTGAGAGACGCTTTTTCGCTTTGTGATAAATGTTTTGAATTTTATCAACATATCTATATAATATTATACAGACCGTCCTGAAGAAATTAAATAAGAATAATTATCATCCATTAAATGCTTTTGTAGGAGATATCGCTGGCACTATAATTTGCGATATCTCCTAGGAGATATCGCTTTTTATAATCTTGATTCGTCAAACTATAATCACAAGACAATATTTTGCTACGTCACTGTGTATGTTTCAGCGCTAAAACTATCATTAGTGACGTCACGCCACTGTTGTTCTGTTAGTTAACAAGTCTACCTCTGCCAAATATAGGGACATTCAACCCACATTACTGACATTGTTTACAATTGTCGCAAATGAAAGAATGATAATGGATGATAAAAATAATACCCCCCCCTCTTGTTTTGTGATATTATAATTTATCAGCACTTGTTGATAAAAGTATCAACTCGTGCTGATAAATAATGATATCACAAGACACTCGGGAGTATCCTCTATTACCCAAACAAATTGTTCCTATTTGATTTGAAACTGATGAAAGATTCACAAATGTTTCGGATCAGTTGATTATAACGGTTAAGACAGTGATAACAGTGTGAATACTTAAAAGTGAATCCAGCGCTTTGCTGCATTATTACGTTCTTCTGGGTTTTCTTGGTTTGATTATACTTATTTTGGTGCTTATATCCAATTATGGTTCAAGCACGCGGTCCTGGACACACACCTCAGCTATCTGGGCTGTCTGTCCACAACAGAGGGTTAGTTATTAGTTGTTAGTGGTTAGAGGGTGTAGTGGTCTTACACCTACCCACTGAGTCGCTAAAACTCGCTCTGGGTGGGAGCCGGTACCGGGCTGCGAACCCTGTACCTACCGGCTTTAGTCCGATGGCTTAACCACTACTATGGTTTTCTTTGTGTGCGTATGCGTTTTTATATATGTGACGGGCTTATTATCTCAGTCTCAAAAACCAGTCTACCACTTACCTAACATAGTACTTAAAGTAGTAAGGAACACTAACGTATGTTGGACACTGCTAATTACAAGCTGTAAGCTCAAATGAACCTGGCTGTTGATAAAACATTCTGTGTGTGTCTTTTCTGTCGTAATAGGGACACAGGTCAATAAAAGAGCCATTTCGTCATTTGAAAAACCTCGTGGTATTCAAATACCTGTTAGATGTTTATTTATGCTGTGCTTCAGAGTATTTATACTATGTGTCGTAGAAAGCGATATCTTGTCTATAATATATTATTATATATTATTATTATGTATGTTGAAATACCACTTGCTTCAATCTTTTTCCCGTGACAAGTATACGCATGCAAATTTAGGACGGTTTATTTGACTGTATCAAATATGGCTGCCCTACATTTATCACTCATGATTCTGGGTAAAAGAACAGTGCAATAATTGCTTGACCTCTAATAAAACGACAGTTAAGTTTAGGTATTTTTTTTGTATATCTCAGTGTATACCTAACAGCAAAATATACGCGAATAGTTTAATACATACAGGGTTTTTTTATGATACAGTTAGTTCGGTTAATAGACTGGCAAACTGGGCCTGAGAGGTTGACACAATATTGATAATTTTAACACACCCCAAAACCAAAAAAACCCCAACCCCACCATTAAAAAAAATGGGATTCAAACAGAACAATTTAATATAAATTAAATAAAAGTAAATTAACATTCGCGTTTCTTTTATTGTTCTGTATATTTTATCACATACCACATCCGGTGCTTCTCGCATTGTAAGGTTAAACATTAACTAAAATTAAAATACTGCTACAATAGAAAGGTGTGTGTGTGTGTGTGTGTGTGTGTGTGTGTGTGTGTGTGTGTGTGTGTGTGTGTGTGTGTGTGTGTATATATATGTTACAGTTAATCTGTATAATCAGGTAATATGTATATTACCTGATTTTTTCAGCTAATATGTATATTACCTGTTTCACTCAGGTAATATGTATATTAGCTGAAAAAATCAGGTAATATACATATTACCTGAAATATACTTCACTAATTTATACAGATTACCTGAAACGTGCAGAATGGTATTGACATGGTTGTTATTTGACTGAATGAATAACTATAAACAATAATATGCTGGCAATCTTTATTGGCTCAAAACACATACCATTTGCAACACACAACACACACACTAATGCAGAACAAACAACAAGATCTTTTGATCGATATAGTCCAAGTTTTCAATTAAAAACAAGTCTAATGATCAATGTAGTAAAAGTTCTCAGTTCAAAACAATTTTATTAATCAATGTAGTCAAAGTTCTCAGTTCAAAACAAGTCTATTGATCAATGCAGTCAAAGTTCTCAGTACAAAACAAGTCTATTGATCAATGTAGTCAAAGTTCTCATCAACAACAGTTCTTGTTTATGCATGGCAGGCTTTGAAGCATTTACATCGATTTGTTTGACACCTCTTACTTCCAACACAGTTACATCTTGTGAAACCTTGTCCACCACATCTTGACTCCCATTTGCAGAGCTTGACGCAGGGAAATGTCCTTATCTGTACCGACATCATCGGGTGAATACAATGTCGTAGCCTGATGGAACTGGTTTATATATATATATATAAACTGTTATGTTTCAGAGGATTACACTGCACTATTAACGCTAAAAGGATCAATGGACGGTTCGCTTATCACAGATTGGGATTATGCATTAGACGCCAATGAACCGTATCTCTGTTACGAGACATGCGATGGAGGACCAGTTGGTTTACAGGTGATTGAAATTAATTAATTAAAAGTGTATTAATGCAATGAGAAGAACAGTAACACTTTGTAAATTAAGAGATGTGTCCATATGGCTTTTGCTAATGTTGAAAATAATCACCTCATTAAACAAAGCAAGAACATAGCAACACCTTCTGTTAATTGAACAATACTACGACTACTACTACTACTACTACTACTACTACTACTACTACTACTACTACTACTACTACTACTACTACTACTACTACTACTACTACTACCACCACCACTACTACTACTACTAGTACTAGGTATATATATACACACACACACTGATTAAAGTTAGCTCTACTGGTCTACGAGTAGATCTAACAGCATTGCGTGGACTCCCATGTCCAGGTGACATTTCATCTATAAATAACAATTAAATATCGACCAATTACACTTCGCCTTTTATAGCATTATTCTGGAGCATACAAATTCTAAAAATATCGGGCGGGACTATTTATGCAATAGGCAAACTTGTTGGTCTATTGAAAAAACAGAGAAAAGTGCAGTAATAAACTCTGGATTGTACACTAGTATAAACAGATTTTATGGCTATACCATCACGGTTTTTTTTTCGTTTTGAAACGAATTTTATATAAAATTTTATATTGAAATTAGATTCCGGCATACTTCATAATTCACCCGAATCATTTCGTATACCTTCGGCATAATCCCGAATCACTGGCATGATTTTGCAAGTAAGGTTTTGATTGGTCGAATGAAAGGTCAACTGGACATGAGCTCCATCGGGGTGCTGTTAGATCCACAGGTAATAGTAATTAACCAGTGGAGCTAATATTAATTAGATTCACACACACAGACACACACACACACACACACACACACACACACACATATATATACATACACACATACACACACACACACACACACACACACACACACACATATATATATATATATATATATATATATATATATATATATATATATATATATGTATGCATGTAATGCATGTATATATATATATATATATATATATATATATATATATATATATATATATATATATATATATATATATATATATATATTACATACCCATTAAATCTTATTATATAAATACAGTCCTGAATACAAAAATGAGATACTTTTTCTGTATTCAACTCAACAGCCGGAACTATGTCGTATTCAACGCTACTATTTATAGCACATGGTTACCGGAAATGCCCTTAGCGATATGTAAACAACGTTGATGCTTGGTTTGAATTGCCTATTAAAGCAGTTAATGCATGTTTAAAATGCTATTTTGTGGAATATTTGAACTGAAAACAGACTAAAACGACGACGAATATTTACAATTTAATGAGCGCGATACCAAAACTAGAGACGGGAACACTACTCACCAACGAGCTTTTATTTTTAATCCACGATTAAGGTCGACGACAGTAACTTTTTGGACCCTTTTTTGGCTTCGTACACAATAAGTAAAACATATCCAACGGTAATTTTGTAATATAATATATTTGACAAAAAGTACTTTTTATTTCTTTCATCTTTTAAAACTTAAAATTAATATTTTGTTCAGAATTGTAATTAAAAAAACAAAATACTGACCTGTAAACAGCTTTGTCTGCCTGTTATAGGAATTTGACAGGGGTCAAGGTTAGTAGACTAGTTATTATTTTAATGTGGCGAAACATTGTAATAATATAGCTAATTTTGAATTTAAATGACGTCATTATTCCAATGACGTCATTTTGCATCTCCTTACAATAACCATAAACTGGGTACATGACGTTTCCTTTTTAAGAATATTGGAAAAATTCCAATGCAAAAGTGCTATTGAATTTTTTTAACATTACTAATGCACCTGAATGTGTTTGAACAAAATCTTGTGATTAAAAAATTGTACCTTTTACGAAATATGAATGTCTAGTGAAATTACGGTAAGATATGCTATATTTATTGTGTACGTAGAAAACTCTGATGAACTGACAACCGGATTATTCAGTGGAGCGATGATTGATGGAGGTACATTTAATATAAACTTCAACTTATCAGCAACGAGTAATTCCATGAACATCAATAAAAGAAAACACACCGATGACGACACGTCGGGGTTTCCTGCAGGAAATACAGTCGTGAAATACAGAAATCAGAAAACCACATATATGTAGTTTTGTCTATATATATATGTATATATATATATATATATATATATATAGAGAGAGAGAGAGAGAGAGAGAGAGAGAGAGAGAGAGAGAGAGAGAGAGAGAGAGAGAGAGAGAGAGAGAGAATACTAAACGAGTCCCCGTGAGAGACCGTTTATATTACAACGAGTGTGTTTTCGATCGTACATCACGAGCGGAAGCGAGTGATGTACGATCGACAACACACTCGTTGTAATATAAACGGTCTCTCAAGGGGACGAGTATAGTATTCTATTGATTACAACGCGCTACATTATTAATTTGAGTCGCCAAATATATTTTTTGTCTCTCACTAAACAGGACACTGAACGTAAACAAAACAGCGGAGTGATTCAGAGCGCATAACCCTTCTTTGCCTATGCACTCTTTTTTATACTATAAAAGTATTTATGCTTTCGCAATCTTCTAGAGTCCCTCCATCCCAAAAATAAAAATAATTAAAACAAATAACACACACTAGTAGTAAACAGAATATTAGTTTAATAAACTATAATATAACAATCACTATTCAAAGTCCATCATTTGAGTTTTCTGCAAAACGTTTAAACTTTCAAAATTCAAAGCGCGTCGGTCTCAGTGTCACGTGTGAGTTTTCGACGTTTGGGCTTGCTTTCAGGAGATTCAGTTTCATCGTTATTGTGTTTACAAAAGTTAATATTTATGGTTCCACCATATATTGGAGCAGAAAAAAATGAAGACAATTTGCAAAGAAGATTTGTAGAATATGTAGTACAAGAATCAATCATTTTCGTTGAAGTTGTGTCTGTCGAGTGCATTTCCAAAGCACGTGACTGGTGGTCCGATACCGTGTTACTGAGAATATGACTAATTTCACGGTGCTGTGTTGTGGAAATGTGGCTGTAGTTGTTGATGCTTTGTATATTTTTATGGCCATTTTAACGCTGCGAAGACACGTTAAGCGACAGCAGACGTGAAACATTTCTTTTCAATTTTTTTTGTTTATTTATTTAATAGTGTAAACTATTCTTGTTTCATAACGAAAAACAAAGTTTTATATGTAAAATGTATTATTTTTTAAAAATTTGTTTTCTTTTTATTAATTGCATCTAGCCACGAACGTAAAGTTTTAATGGCATGTTGTTTATGAATGAGTTAAAGTAGTTCCGTGGATCATGTGATCGGAGGTCATGACCTCTCAAAAAGCATATTTCACATTGTGGGATATGAAAAATCTCTCACGGGTATCTCCGTCACCGCGGTTTAATAAATATATATATACATAGTACTCTTCCTCCCCATCTACAAAGAGACAGTCTAACACTCTTTTGTGTGTGAGTCCATGAATGTATTTATGCATGTAAGCCCTATATGTGTATATGTATAAATATGTTATGTTCGTATAGGCGTGTACGTATGCGGTGTGTTTGAATACATATAGCATATGTATAATTGTGTCTATATCTACTGTTTTCAGTTTCTGTGTTTTAGTAATAGAGGTATCTCTATTTTTTTTCCAGGGACAACATTGCTATTGTTTAGACAAAACGGTCACTGTATCCACGCATGTTAAGGAAATTCGATGTCCCGGGTCATTTTATCAGTACTGTGGAAGTGACAAGGCAATGTCAGTCTATGATATAGGTATGCCTCCCCTTGTTTAATTAACTGTTAATGATATAAATTGATAGTTTATTTGAACTGACATAAACGGCCATAGGTATTAATGTGAATTGTAATAATTGATAGTTTTTCTTGAATGTTTGTTCTACTTTTGTCTTACGTATTGCAGATTTAAATATGGAAACCAGAATGAAATGAAATACTGTTTTGTGGGATGGCAATAACGTTTACCCTGGTTCTATGAAATATTACACAGAAATTCAAGATGGGCGACATGAACCTACTGAAAAAGGAAATACACGATATCGACTTCTGATTCAGATACAGTAGTGGCTATACCCATGCTTTCTATAAGAAGAGATTAATATATGATATTTCTGTAAAATTTTAACGAGTCAAATTTGCATAAAACAAGCTTTTACAAAATGAATAACTACTGTCCTGTTCAGTTATTTAAAAAAACTACGTTTTTTTTACTAATATTCCTATTCAGTATTGTTTTTCTTTGATACACACGGAACAAACCCAAACCCCGACAAATTTCATATATAATCCTTCATCAAGAAGGCACGAAGTTTAATTATTTCAATTTGAAACAAGCGTCAGTGTTCAATACATAAAGCTATTTACATATCAAAAGATTATGTTCTGTGAAGGTCATAATAACTCGTTTATTTTGCGCAAGAACATACCACTCGAACGTCGTGCGAAAAATAAACTCGTTCAATAAACAGGAAGCGACAACAATGTATGTGAAGTTCTGTATATGTAATAAATAGAATACTACAACCGTGTCCGTTAGATACCGTTTATCTTACAACTCGTTTAAAACCGTATCCATCTCGCTTTAGCTAGTTCCATACATCTTTATAATAACTCCTTATAAAATAAATCGTACCGTATCTTAAAGGCGACTCGTGTAGTATTCTCTATATGCTCTTTTTATTTTAGCTGGATAGTATATTAAAAGCACCCAAAGCATAACGTTTATAATTATGCTTAAAGCAATATGAAGATGATAGATTTCTGAAATGACATAAAGGTCAAAGGAACAAATATATATATATATATATATATATATATATATATATATATATATATATATATATATAAACTTTATGAAAACTATTAAAAATATAAAATACTATAAAATACTTTGAACAGACTCGTCTGGTGCGAGTTTGATGTGCAATTGTAATACTTAATTTAACCGACACAACGTTTTTTCCGACATCAGAATAGTATCTTTCCACATGACTAAATGAAAAGAACATTTGACGATTTTGTTCTTTGAATCTATCAAGAGAAATCCTATTATTTATAATGTGCATTGCATTGGACATTTATATTAAATTTGACTTTTTCTATGTTTCGCAGTACAAGAATATTATCTATATCTACTTGATTGCTTTGTTTTACAGATATGCCAGGACGCGTTTCATTCACTTCTAACTTCAATGCAAACTGCGGTTACGTATATTATTACAATGGCAGCATGTTAGGTCTGAGTTTAGATGACTGTAACACATGGAAATATTATGCATGGCCAGGTAGGTACCTTCTTGCACTCTTAGTGAACTCAACGTGTTTTCCCCTTTAGTAGAATACCAAAGCTTCACATATACATGCTATCATGTTTGTGGGAAAGCACATATAAAAGATACATTACTGCCAAGTGGTATGGTCATCATCATCATTACCATTCTTCTTCTTATCATCATCTTCATCATCATAATCATAATCATCATCATCATCGTCATCATCATCATTAATATTATTGTTATTATTATTATTATTATAATTATTATTATTATTATTATTATTGTTGTTGTTGTTGTTATTATTATGAATATTGTTATCGTTGTTATTGTTATTATTGTTTGGAATGTTTTTTTCTTCTAAATTTATTTAGGTAACAAGTTTTACTACAGTGGTGCTAAAAAATGCAATTACGGCTCTCAACATGCATGCGTATCGACCTATGTGAATACATGGAGAAGTGCCATGCGTTTGTGCAATAACACACTTATTAAACTGAATGATGAAGTCATTACAGATCTGCTAAAACTCACTAATAGGATACAAAACCATTGGAAACACTACTGGATTGGTCTGCGCAGGTACAGAACTCGTAAATGGATAAACGGTAATATAATATGGATGTTTAGATGTACACGCACACAAACGCACGTGCACACACACACACACACACACACACACAAACACACACATGCACGCACGCACACACACAAACAGAAACAAACCACCAAACACATACCGCCACATCTATTGAAAACCAACAATTTGGCAGGGTTTTAGGGCTTTATTTGGACTCACTATCAAGTGAAATGTAAAATTCCCTGGCTCCAACATATAAATAAAACTAGTAAACAAACAAAAGATCCTGAGATAGCTATAGACATATCTCAGTTATACATTCATTGATGATTCTAGTCAATTCGTCTGCATGCAATTATTGCAGTAGCATAGTACTAAGTATATATTTTGTTACTGTTTTACCAATGTTTCAATATATTGCTAGGGGCCCGGTGGAAGATTAGCTTGTGCTAAACCTGTCACCCTCATTAATTAAAGTTTGTTTATTTGTTTTGTTTTACGACGCCACCACAGCACATTGATATCTTTGGTAATTTTGACATATAATATTAGAGAAGAAAATCTGATAAGCACACAGCAATCCATACACGTGTTTCCTCGCGGATTCGAAACTGAAGTGGATAAGGAACTATCTAGAGTGGTGTAGATACATGTAGAATATTAGATTACCTCGTTTTGATATTGTGTTTATTTGGTGAGGTTTATATAACCAAATGGGTGTACAAACATGTATATAGGAATATATAAAATAAGCAGGTGTCTCATTTGGCCATCCAGAGAAGCATATTGTCGTAGTGGTGGTCTTGTGTTAATGTAACTACTAGAAGACTGCAGTGTCTTGTGCCACCGGTGGGAAAATGCATTATGAAAATTTGGGGATGTTTATGTATTATAAAACTAAATTATTATAAAATACAGTAGTTTTACCTATATGTTAATTGATTGTTATATACTAGCCTAGACTACAGAAACGATAGGGTAAAAATAAAAGGTACACAAACATATTTCTATGGATATGATAAAGTGACCATTGCTTAGTACCTATTCTGAGTTAGAATTATCAAAGTGTCTGCATAATCATAATTCTTTTTTTTTAATTTAAAAACAACAAGTGTTGCCATTGTGACACTACGCGACCGCCATACAATTTCCTGTTTGTTTTACCGGAAGCTGACCTGATTCCAATGACGATTCGAGAGCGCGCTTGTTCGATTTGGAGCTGTTTTCGTCAAAATACTGGTAA
>NW_024533267.1:75000-80000 GCF_016097555.1 Gigantopelta aegis
ATTTCCTATTCGATATTTGTTTTCTTTGCATTTACATGAAAACAAACCCAAACCCCGACAGGTTTTATATACAAATCATCATATAAAATGCACGAAGTTGACTTAATTCCACTTTTTAAAAATCTCTGTGTTCGGAATGCACGTTATTTCTCCTATAAATAACTAAGGTCATTTGCATATCAAAAGATTGGGATCTGAGGCTACGTGAAGGCCATTATAGCTTGTTTCACTAAATCAAGGTTATTATTGTTTTGCATTGTCTAATCTTTCCGTTAAACATAGATGTAAACAAACAGAACATGTAGCCCTTTCTTGTAGGTGCATTATATTTAATCAATTTAGCTAATGTATTATGTATTTTTATTTTATTATATCAATTATATATTAGCATACCATACCTAACCTAACACAACTGAGGTGTAGCACAGTAATAAACACAAATCACCTCATTACACCGGAAGCAGGAATGTGCTTTCCAATTTATAAATAAATTTAATGCAGGGCCGGACCCAGAAGACCAGGGGGGGGGGGGATAAAATGTCAAAGGCCACCAACATCAAATAATAATATTTTTTTTATTTAATTTGCCTCTAAATTGGGAACTCATACGTATATATATATATATATATATATATATATATATATATATATATATATATATATATATATATATATAGTATTTATGGTGGTGCTAGGGGCTGGGGTTTGGGGGTTGGGTGTTACATTTGTAATGCGAAAAACCAAAGGGCTATTGTTCGGACTCGTATGGGTTCAACCACTTTTTCATCCCGCAGACACAGCCCTGAACGTCCAAAATACGATAGCATTGCTTGATCAATAACATCATTATTTCGATCTATGACTGCACGTGCTATTGTAGCAATGTGTAAACCACGTAAAATACAAGTTAGGTAGGGTATATAAATTCATTGAAAATGTATTAGTCGACATTCTTGTTATTGTTATTTGAGGAAAAATATGGGTAAATCGAAAAACACTTCAGTTGATGTAAAATCGTGTATTAAGAACGTTTTCGATTATTGTGAAGATGAATATCAGCGCGGTAGACCTAGGTATGCTTCTTATCGAATTGTCGATCGAGTTGCCGCTGCACTTAAAGTTTCGGTTTCAACAGTAAAAAGAACTGTAAAAAATCTAAGCTCCCAGAATCCGAGCACAGAATTCACTGTTAAAAAACGCGACCGAAAACTGATCGATTTATTTGATAAAGATGTTATTAGACGACGAGTATACAGATTTTATAGAGAGGGCGAATTACCTACATTACATAAGATTAACGTGGCTTTAAGGGAGGAATGTGGAATCAACATATCCATATCAACTTTACGAAGAACACTCCATGACCTCGATTTTAAATACCAACATATGTCTACAACCGGAAAAGTGATTTTTGAGGACGCCAATATATCAGACAGGAGACTGTCCTATCTCCATGACATATCCAGTTTACGAGAACAGGGGTATTTAATAGTGTATCAAGATGAGACCTGGGTGAATGTCAACCACACAACATCCCACCACTGGACAGATATCCACCCGGGCACAAGTACCGCCAATCACCTGCCGAAATCAGACGCTGCTGATAGAGTTCCTAAACTCTGTTCGGTGACTGGGAAGGGAAAAAGACTTATTATTTGTCATGCTGGCTGTGATAAATATGGATTGATAGATGGCTGTGAATTGATCTTTGAGGCTAAAAAACACAGACGGAGACTATCATGGTGAGATGAATCATGACAATTTCATCAAATGGTTTGAAGAACAACTTATGCCTTCTCTACCAGAACCTTCTGTTATCGTCATGGATAACGCAAGCTACCACAACAAATTAACTGAGATTACACGATGTCCTGAACTAAACGCTAAAAAGGAAGAAATTCAGTCGTGGCTACGAAACAAAAATATACCTTTTGAGAGTAACATGACAAAGCCAGTTCTTTATGAAATTGTGAAAAGTAACAAATGTGCACAGCAATTTGTTACTGATGATATTGCTGAACGCCATGGGCACTTGTGTCTAAGACTGCCGCCAAGACATTCTGAACTCAATCCGATAGAACTGATCTGGAGTCAAGTCAAAGGGCACATAGCTCGTCATAATGATGGTAAAATAACCACGGTGCGGAGAGAACTTGCACATGCATTGAACTCTGTCACACCTACACACTTCTCTGACGCAGTTAAACATGTAATAAAGATCGAAGAAGATTTTAGAAAACAAAATAGTTTTATAAGAAATAAAATACCCCCTGTGATAGTCCCCCTTAACGAAGATAGTGATGAAGAAATGAGTTTGTCGACTGATTAAGTTATTTCTCCATACCCATCAGGAGTATTACTTTAATGTATGCATGAACTCTTTAACACCAAAAACAATTTATTTCCATATCATTCACTATCAAACAACCTAACAACCTATAAACTAATCGACTAGAAATGCATATAGACTACACATACATACGAGAGAAATGTTTATTTAACGACACACTCAACGCATTTGATATACGTTTATGTGGCGTCAGACAAAACGGTTAAGGAGCATTATGACAGTGAGAAAGAAACTCGCTACCGCCACATGGGCCACTGTTTCCGATAAGCAATTTTGATAAGCAATAAGGGACGTTTTATATGCACCATCCCATAGACAGGATAGCACATACCACAGCCTTTATACATCAGTTGTGGTGCACAGGCTAAAACTAGACACAACCCAATGGGTCCACCATGTGGGATCGATCAGTCGACCTGCCATGAGCGAACGCGTTACCTCTGAGCTACGTCCCGCTCCATATACAAAAGAAGCCTCAAGTGGGGTTGGGGTTGTGCAGAGGGTCACACCTCCACCAATCGCATGCATACCATATTCTTCTCTCTCTCTCCCTATAACCATAGATTAAAATATGTTGAGTGCGTCGTTACATAAATGACGTTTCTCTCTCTCTCTCTCTCTCTCTCTCTCTCTCTCTCTCTCTCTCTCTCTCTCTCTCTCACTCGCTCTCTGTATGTATGTCTCTCCCTTCAGCGCGCGTACTTGTGTATTCCACAATATAATTATAATATTTGATACATTTTTTTTTTCAAACAGGTTTTGTCACTTGAACTCCCCACCTGAATCCGCGCCTGCTTCATGTTTACAGATATTTTCTTAAATATAGGTCATACTACGATTTGTGCGGATAGGACGATAGAACCGAACATTAGTTTGAAACGCACTATAGAATGATGCTTTTGATATGCAAATAACCTTAGTTATTTATAGGAGAAATAACGTGCATTCCGAACACACAGAGATTTTTAAAAAGTGGAATTAAGTCAACTTCGTGCATTTTATATGATGATTTGTATATAAAACCTGTCGGGGTTTGGGTTTGTTTTCATGTAAATGCAAAGAAAACAAATATCGAATAGGAAATAAACGTAACATTTGCAAAAAACTTTGGGTCTAAATAATTGAACAGGATAATAGTAATACATGTATATGAAATATTTTGGGGTTTCTGCTTGTTTCCGTGTCAAGAAGAGAAAAGAAGTAGAGAATAAAAATTAAATCTAATATTAAATAATAATAATAATAATAATAATAAATAATAATAATGTGTGTATGAGTATATACAATGATTCTTTTTCAGGTGGTTTGGTAGCTTGTATTGTTGTTGGAGTACTAGTATTGCTAGTCTTGGCAGGAGTTATCGTACTTGTATGGATGAAAAGGTAACAGTGATAACATCCGTTTAATACCAAACAATGATTGAATATGTTCCCTATTACAACTACGTCGTGTTAAATACATTAGAACACATAACGCGGTATATTTAATACCATAAAGAGGGTTACCAATAGGAATTGTTTCTATATTTTGTTGCGCGACACGAGCGACAAACATATATTAACCAATCAAACAACTTTTACTTGGCGGTTTCGACTGTTGATAACAATGATAAAACAAAGACTGTCGTTATGATCGCGTCTGGTTAGGATATAAATATTATCGCATCGCTCGCGTCGCACGCGTCCGGTTAGAATACAGCTTTAGAAATATGAAACTCATAATGTTGTAAACGGACATCACTGATAATAAAAAGGAGTTGCAATTATAATTATTTAATTTTATTGTTATTATTTAAAATGTCTTTATAGGATTCGTTTCTTTAATACATTTCGTGGCTAATATATAATTTTAAAATAATAATAAATAAAATGTTGAAGAATGCCGTCACCTTTAAGTAACTAAATGTAACGATCTAAAAAGACGTTCTTCTTTCTTTTAAATTATTTTTGTGCTTATATCCAATTGAGATTCAAGCATACTGTCTTGTGCTATCAGCTATCTGGGCTGTCTGTCCAGGACAGTGGATTAGTTGTTAGTTGATTAGTGAGAGAGAAGTTGGTGTAGTGGTCTTATACCTACCCATTGAGTCGTTAAAACTCGCTCTGAGTGGAAGCCGGTACCGGGCTGCGAACCCTGTACCTACCAGCTTTATGTTCGATGGCTTAACCACGACACCACCGAGGCCGGTATACTTTAAAAAAAGAAAAAAAAAAGAAAACCCCTAAATGAAGAAAAAGACCCACCCCCCCCCCCCTCTAAATGAATGAATGAATGAATGTTTAAAGACACCCCAGCACGAAAATAGACCCGAAAAACTAGCCAAAGGATAACTTTTAATGATATGGTTAGCTAGCAGTATCCTTAACAATAATGGTGTGGCTAGGAAACTTCTCTATTAACAGCTGAAAGGCGGTTCGCTTTACACTGAGGAATCTTAGTCAATGTGTGCGGAAGCAGATTTCGAGAACATGTTTTGTAAATATATATATGCCGACCGCTCGTTTCTACATAGGCCTTAGACACAGATTTCACCCTGTATTACGGTCATAATATTTTTGACTTGATAATGTGAATATGTTAAAGGAATTTCCTGAATTATTCGCCCAAAAAGAAAACCGCTAGTTGGTTTAAGTTGAAGTTGTATTTTGAT
>NW_024533267.1:85000-112390 GCF_016097555.1 Gigantopelta aegis
GGTGGACCCATTGGCCTATTTCTCGTTCCACTCAGTGCACCACGACTGGTATATCAAAGGCCGTAGTATGTGTTATCCCCTCTGTGGGATGGACATATACAATATCCCATGCTACTAATTGAAAAAATGTAGCGGGTTTCGTCTCTACTACTGTCAAAATGACATCCAATAGCCAATTATTAATACATCAATGTGCTCTAGTGGTGTCGTTAAACAAAACAAACAAACCGTTTATACTGATACAAGGCAGATAATACATTTTGTAAATATAGCAGATCTACTAACAAATGTTTTGACAAAGAATATATTTATAATGAAACAATCTATAATATTCTTATTTCTTGAATATTACAGGCATCTATGTACTGTGTGACAGCACATTTCAAACTACGTAATTACTGCTTTGTAAATATAGCAGAAGCAGAATGTATTCATATCCTTTGTAGCAGACACTGGACGATGTAGAAGTAAATAGGCAACACAGGTTTTGTAAAGACAGCAGAACATATCAACATTTGGTGTATCTGGATATTAATACAAGCTGGATTCTACGTTTTGTAAATATGGCAAAGACAGATACCATCACACTATGTCTGTGCGGGTTTGTATATTGTCTGGGTGTGTTTATGTATGTATGTGTCTTGTGTGTGTGATTCACATTTTGTAAATAGAGCTAAATCTAGTCTTACGAATTATTGATTTATACTCCTAATAAATTTCTGTTAAAAACATTGATTCCTTTGTTATATATGACTTAGATAAATAATACAACCTCTGTCATTGTGGTGGAGTCTCTCTCTCTCTCTCTGTCTGTCTCTCTCTCTCTCTGTCTGTCTCTCTCTCTCTCTCTCTCTCCCTCCCTCCTCCCCTCCTCTCTAAGACACACACACACACACACACACACACACTCTCTCTCTCTCTCTCTCTCTCTCTCTCTCTCTCTCTCTCTCTCTCTCTCTCTCTCTCTCTCTCTCTGTCTCTCTATCACTCTGTCTCTATCTTTCTGTCATTCTGTCTCTCTGTAGCTCTCTCTGTCTGTCTCTCCGTCTGTCTCTCTCTCTGTCTCTCTCTCTCCCTCCCTCCTCCCCTCCTAAGACACACACACACACACACACACTCTCTCTCTCTCTCTCTCTCTCTCTCTCTCTCTCTCTCTCTATCTGTGTATCTCTCTCTGTCTGTGTATATATCTCTCTCTGTCTGTATATATCTCTCTCTCCCTCCCTCCTCCCTAACTCACTCTCTCTCTCTCTCTCTCTCTCTCTCTCTCTCTCTCTCTCTCTCTCTCTCTCTCTCTCTCTCTCTCTGAGTAGTCTTTCCAATTTGAAACAAAGCAATCGACTTAATGGCACAACAAGATAAGGAATATAGTGTTAAGTATTATGTCAAGACCTCGTGTCTCGACCCTAATACTCTATCGTTTGAAAGCTAGACTGGATAACCGTCCAAGTGTCTGGACAAAGGCTGTGGTATGCATTTTCCTGTCTGTGGGAAAGTGCAAATGAAAGATCCCTTGCTGCATTAGAAAAAAATGTAGCGGGTTTCCTCTTATGACTACGAGTCAGAATTGCCAAATGTTTGCCGATGATTAATTAATCAATGTGCTCCAGTGGTGTCTTTAAACAAAACAAACAAACAAACAAACCGTAAACAGAGTACTCGCGTAAAACTTCCTAACCGGCCGCGAACGACGCGAGCGATTATTTTAGAAATCATTGCTTTCAATTGCCGCATCCTAAAGCTGCATCCAAACCAGCCGCGAGGGACGCGAGCGATTATTTTAGAAATCATTGATTTGAGTTGCCAAATCCTAACAGCACGCGTGCGACGCAACAGATAAATATGTTGCGTCGCACGCATCCTGTTAGGATACTGCAATTGAAAGCAATTATTTCTAAAATAATTGCTCGCATCGCTCGCGTCGCTCGCGACTGGTTAGAACACAGCTTAACCGCATGCGTGCGATGCGACAGATAAATATGTTGCGTCGCCTGCGTCCGGTTAGGATACTGCAATTGCGACACGACACGACACTATTTCTATCCTAACCAGACGCGACCATAACGACAGTCTTCTTTTTAAAATTGTTATCAGCAGTTGAAACCGCCAAGTAAAAGTTGTTTGATTAGTTAATATATGTTTGTCGCTCGTGTCGCGCGACAAAAAAATAGAAACAATTCCTATTTGTATTGTGTCGCGTGCTCGACTACATCAATCTGTCGCGCCGTACGCGTGCGGTTAGGATGCAGCAATTGAAATCAATTGTTTTTAAAAAAGTATTAAGTGTGCTTAAACCGTAAGCGGATAAAAATACGAAAATAACTTAAAATGAAAAACAAAATTAGCTAAATGAATAATACGTTTAATTGACCTAATAGTCCTCTGATACCAATAAAGTCGATAAACTTGTGCACCAGTGTATTTAAAAAAAAATCATTGAACTGAATAGTCCATAAAAATGGGTGAAAAGCCTGTTTAGTTGTAAAAAGAAAATACTTATTTATATTTAAGACAAGTGGAATTGTTTCTTTTTTTCCATTCATACATACATATATACATATATACATACATACATACATACATCAATACATACATACATACATACATACATACATACATACATATACATACATCAATACATACATACATACATACATACATACATACATACATACATCAATACATACATACATACATACATACATACTTATATAATTATGTTTATTTTGTTACATATAGTTATTTGTTTTAGTCAGTACCTACACTATCACAGTTTCGTGTTTGAATACATAAACAAGAACAATAACAACTTGGGGAAAACAACAACAACTACACCAGCAACACTGTAACAGCACCAATAACATAAACAAACAAACAAAACAAACAAACAAACAAACAAGCAAAAAAAAAAAAAAAAAAAAAAAAAAAAATAATAATAAAAAAATAAAAAGAAACAAATAAACAAATAACTAACTAACTAAATAAATAAATAACCAAAGGAAGAAAAAAGCAAACAAGGAAAAACGCCCCTCACTTCACGTAGTCCTAAACTAACATGCTTTGTTTATGACCCAATCTCAAACACAAATCCAGAATGTGACGTATAGCTGACTTGGTTCAGCGATAAATAAATATTCTTTTGTGACTTTGAAAACAGTATCAACTAACTAGGGTCGTACCCAGCGAGCAGGCAATCGGGATATTGCTATACCCTGAATCCCTCCTACGACTAAACATATATCCACACCAATAAATCGATATTAAGTTAAAAATTGTAATTTTACACACACACTCACGCTCATAAATGTGGGGTGGAGTGAGCTGTGGGGATAAGAGTCCGTATAATTTATTATTGTGTACTTTTTAGAGCACCTCCGTTTATTGTAGGCTGGGCACGGCCCTGCTATGTTATAAAAACTTAAGTGTGCGCCATATTTCTTCCTGGTTGGTGAACATTTACAATGTCATGGCGAGAAACAAGATGACCTGTATTTGGATATGTGTTATGCTATTCTGTGTATGTGCGACTAAGGAAACGTTATGTAAGTTAATTTCTGGTTTCTGTTTTAACAAATGATACTATGTACATATGATGTCATATCCACCCATGCGTCGCTACGTCCGTCTTATGTTCCAAACGCACGCAGGCACGTACATGTGGATACGGACAAAAAAAAGATAGACACAGTCAGTATGTCAATCCCAGTTTCAAGTTTGTTTTGTTTAACGACACCACTAGATCAGATTAATTTACTATTGGATGTCAAATATTTGATACCTGATATATTATATGTACTGACAGGACAGCACATACCGCGGCTTTTGAGATACCGGTCGTAGGGCAATCAGGGAATGGATCAACCAAGGGGGTTCGATCATACAGCCCAAGCAGCATCTTAGCCATTCAGTCAGTTAGTCAGTCAGATAGGCATACAAATAAATTATGTAAGTTGTTTTCTCGAAAGTGTGTTTGTTTTGTTTAACGACACGACTAGAGCACATTGATTTATTAATCATCGGCTGTTGGATGTCAAACATGTGGTAATTCTGACACATAGTCTTCAGACGAAAGAAAGTTTGTTTTGTTTAACGACACCACTAGAGCACATTGATTTATTAATCATCGGCTATTGGATGTCAAACATATGGCCATTATGAGACCGTCATAGAGAGGAAACCCTCTAATAGCAAATACTTTTTTATATGCACCATCACCTTAGGCCATGGCTCTGCAACTGAGCTACATCCAGCCACAAACATAAATAAAGAAAGAAGAAACGACGCACAACATATTTTATCTACGGTTATATGGCGTCGGACATATGGTTAAGGACCACACATATATTGAGAAAGGAAATCTGCTGCTGCGACGCAATGGGCTAGTCTTTCCGATTAGCAACAAGGGATATTTTATATACAGCATGACACAGTCAGGATAGCACATACAACGGCCTTTGATATACCAGTCGTGGTGAACTGGCTGGAACGAGAAATAGCCCAATCGGTCCACCGACGTGGATCGATCCTAGACCGACTGCGCATGAGACGTTCGCTTTACCACTGGGCTGCGTCCCGCCCTTGTTTGGTCGAATTTGGGGTCAGTAAATACTGGTATTAGCAATATAGTCTGTTTCTGTTAGATATTGACTGTATGGAGAGAAAACAGAGTATCTTAGAACTTAATATAGGTCTGTTATGTGAAACCTAGGGTATTATCTTACTGTGTCATAAAACTGTGATAATTATTTATGAAAAAACTCACGCACGCACGTAAACTCACACACACACGCACGCACACACGTAGTGGCACACATAAGCACAATCACAATCACAGGCACACACATATAAAGGCACGCACACAAAAAACAAATAAATACACATACACGTCAGCACACACATTACATACGTTCACAACCCAATTATATGTCACACGCACGCGCACGGACGCAGACACAACACATACACACACATTGAAATAAAAAATACATCACTAAGTAATGCAGTGTATTAAATGTTCTCTCATGAATACAAGCAAGTAAGCAAGTCAGCATTCGTATCTATTATAGGGCGAGACGTAGCCCAGTGGTAAAGCGTTCGCTTGATGCGCGGTCAGTTTGGGATCGATCCCCGTCAGTGGGTCCATTGGGCTATGTTTCGTTCCAGCCAGTGCACCACGACTGGCACATCAAAGGCCCTGGTATCCTGTCTATGGGATGGTGTATATAAAAGATCCCTTGCTGCTAATCGAAAAGAGAAGCCCATGAAGTGGCGATAGCGGGTTTCCTCTGAATATGTGTCCGACGCTATATAACTGTAAATAAAATCTCTCTCTCTCTCTGTCTCTCTGTCTCTCTCTCTCTCTCTCTCTCTCTCTCTCTCTCTCTCTCTGTGTGTGTGTGTGTGTTTAAGTTACATTTGGTTACTGAATGTAGTAACTCACTAATTATTATCCACACTACATGTTAACTCCTGATTTTCAGAGTAACCGATAGCATGTTTTCTGCAGTTTATATTGAATACATAATGCCAAATATCCAAAATCCCCCCGGTCTTATATCGATAAATACCATGGGAATCCCCGTGACCCAATTACAATTTTAAAAGTTGGTGTTCTATCACCGGCAGATGCCACTCTAAGCATAGACACACACGTCACCACAAATTTCCCAGAGTGCAACAGAAATAATGGCTTCGGTAAGTCTCAAGTTAATATTTTCTTGGTATAATCGGTTAATGAAAGGTAATTACATCATAATAATAAAAATATCGCTGAAAATTAGTGCTTTAATTACTTTACGAACTGTCATAGGCCCGTTATGAAGAAGTAGAGCGCGGCAGACGTAAAGTTATTACCTCAGCAGGCACTCATAACGGGAAAAATAAAAATAATAATTTCTCATTTCTCACTGAGTAATTATCATGCATTGGTTTAACGTACACTACTATTGAACGATTTGACGCCAACAAACCAAAAACCTTGTCTGTACTAAATATGACGTCATCACGATGTGGCAAAGCACACACAATGACGTCAGGTAGTTTAAATATAAACCAAGTTAGAGGTTCTGTATCTGAAATGCAAAATTAAACTGTAATGTAGCTTAATATATTTTACACTTATTTTTAAATCATCATAATTGGAGTGGGGGGGGGGGGATAATATATTTTAAGGCATATCAGCACATCTTAAACTATATGTACTTAAGTACTTAGTATCTAACATTGGGTATTTCTGACACTTTATTTTTCGGAGGTCTGTTTATACACGTATGCAATTTTGCATAAGATAAAAACACACAACAGTGTTTCATATACCAATCATTGCGAATTGTTTGGGATGAAATAGTAACCAGGCACTCAACCAAGCAGGTATGCGGTAATTAAAATTATAACAGTAATTAATTTGCATTGTTGCAATGCATTACATTTTTTCATTACAAATAAGCATAGGGCAGCTGATCCTAAAAAATATATACTTATTTTGAACAAATATCACCTGATTTGGAGCATGATTCTGTCTACTATATTTGCAGAAACATTTAATATTCGAGTCGAGCCTCTATGCTCAGTGTCTGTGTAGGGTTTGCCAAATAACCTGCTTCCAAAGTATGTTTCTTATTATTTCAATGAGCTTCACATGTGAGAATAAGCAGATATAAAAATCAAAACAACAACTGTTTTTAAATAGTTCTTTATAAATAACATCAAGCTTAAATAAATGTTTTTTTTAAAAAGGGTTGGAGGCTATTTCGAGAATGTCCCATGATAGAATGGTAGATACTTGTACCTGTTAGTGGATGGGTGTATTTCATTGTTCACTTACTAGTATACAGTATAGTGATACATGTAATATGCAACTTCTTATGATATTTTTTATTAATTGCAAAATAAAAACATACAATTAGTAATCAATTTATTGCAGTTAACTTAGGTTTAATTGGTGATGAAAACAATTGATGGTGCAATAATTAGGCGTAAACATCCTCTTGACATTATATTATATTTTGTATATAGATTGTCCTTGATTAAGTTTTTTTTTTAAGTTCCAGAATTCTTCAGAAATGTTTACTTATTTATTTAACAAAACAAGCGATGGACCCCCCCCCCCCCCCCCCCCCACACACACACATTTGAAAATATATTTGCCAACAAGTGTTATAAATAGGATTTTCTGTAACATAAATAACTATTAAACGAACTGACTACCATATGGTACGAAATTACTATGGTACAAAATGACCATGATTTTTTTCTGTATATTGTGGCCAATATTTTTACAAACTACACTGTATAGTACACATGTATATAATTATATCTATCCAGACCCTTTTGGAATGCCATCTGAAGTGTGTGTGTGTGGGGGGGGGGGGGGGGGGCAATTTGTAATGATGGGGCACAACCTGTTAATTAGTGGTACAAGCCATATTTTAACGTTTTATTTACAAAGAGACAGAGAGGGGACAGACATTTTCGTTAGAGATTTTTTTCTTCAATTATTATATTCAATGAGCAATAGGTATGCTGCATTTTTATAAATAGTACCATTCAGAACAATTGTAAATTATTCTGAGTGTTTCAATTATTTTAAATAACAATCAGTTCATCAGAAAATTTATATTTTATAAACTAATCACTGGTATGAACTATGAAGGTTATCTTTCATATGAACGCAGTGAAAACATGACACACGTTCCTACTGAGAGTTACATTTAGTCTTTTGTTTCCTAGAAAGGAAAACAAAGGTATTTGAATATATATAAATTAAAGACAAACACAAACAAATCTGAAAAAAAACATTAAATTTGTAAACACATAAAGTCCTTCCCAGTTCTGAGAATATTGTAAATACTTTCATTTGATTTGATGTAACAAAAACAAAACAAAACCCGAAGAATAAAATAAAAACCAGTAAACGTTTTTCGGGAATAACAAAAAAACCCGCTGTTTTTGTGTGCAATTTAAAAAAAACCCCAACACAATCAGTTAAGAAAACGTATTATATGTAATTTGGTCGTTTCGTACCATGATCAATTAAAAGTTTGTTTGTTTGTTTGTTTTATTAACGATACCACTAGAGCATATTGAATTTTTTTATTAATCATTGGCTATTGGATGTCAATCATTTGGTAATATTTACATGTAGTCTTAGAGAACAAACCCGCTACATTTTTTTTTCCAATAGTAGCATGGGATCTTTTATATGCTCCATCCTACAGACAAGATAGCACATACCACAGCCTTTGATATACCAGTCGCGGTGCACTGGCTGGAGTGAGAAATAGCCTAATGGGCCCACTGATTTGGCTCGATCCCAAACTGATCGCGCATCAAGCGATCGCTTTACCACTGGGCTACGTCCCGCGTCTCCATGGTCAATTAGTACCATTGCAAAAAGTCATGCCATACCCTTTTCATTTCGAATTATAGTCACTTCGTACCACACTGTCTGGTAATTTCATACCCTAGTCATTTTGTACCATTTGTGAAAAGTCATTTCGTACCCTGATCATTTCGTAGCAGTATATAGCAGAGAATCGGCCATATCATAAAAGCAGTTCTTTTTCATTTTCCCCACGAAGATGCAATGTTGTTGAGGAGGGGGTAACTTTATTTTGACAGCTGGAAATTCAGAACACGTTATATTGTGCAGCATATCGTTATTGATACCCATAATACCCATCAACTGTTATTTCCATTTTCCAGAGCCTCATTTTGGTATTTACTACTAACTGTCAACTTCTATGGGTTGTCACCTACGTTGATCATGTAGCAACGTCCTGGTAATTAATATAACCGTCAAAAACAATAAAACAACATAAGAGACCAAGAAAATATTTTTCATTTACTTTTCGAAATTTCGACGTGTTTCGTTTTTGTTAACAGTTACAAATTGCAAGTAGTCACACAAAAAACAAAAGAAGGATCAAAACAATATGGAATAACGAAAAACGTTATATATGTATACAGTCAGACCTCATTACAACGACCACGTTTGTCTCTGGGTCGCTTTGTTGTTATATCGACTTTGTGCTGTTAGGAAATAAATAAAAATAACAACAACCATTAAAAAAATACTAACAATAACTACCTATAATTTTTTTGTCTTTTGCTAATATAAATAATATCCCTTACAATAACTACAAATGTGTTCCGGTGTGAGCCATGCACTAATCTATTACGAACTTACCGTGGTAGGAAATGACTATGGTACGAAATGATTTGATATTTTAGTAATTACGTACCATGACAAAATTAAAAAGACAAGACACTACAAGGGTGATATCACGGCTGACATTACAATTTTTTGTTATGACACAAAATGACTCAGTTATGGTACGAAATGACTTTTCACAATGGTACAAAATTAATAGGGTACGAAATGACTATGGTATAAAATTACGTTTTGCAATGGTACGAAATGACCATGGTACGAAACGACCAAATTAAGTACGAGCTGACTATGGCACGAATTGACTAGCAACCGTCATTTCGTATCATTGCAATATTAAAAAAAATACAAGATTTCAATTTCAAAAAGTAATTTGTTGGCTTTTTACCTTTTTCAATCAATTTTGACCTAGATCTAATAAAAATAACCTTTTGCCTTTATAGTACTAATACTACCGGCCTCGGTGGCGTCGTGGTTAGGCCATCGGTCTACAGGCGGGTAGGTACTGGGTTCGGATCCCAGTCGAGGCATGGGATTTTTAATCCAGATACCGACTCCAAACCCTGAGTGAGTGCTCCGCAAGGCTCAATGGGTAGGTGTAAACCACTTGCACCGACCAGTGATCCATAACTGGTTCAACAAAGGCCATGGTTTGTGCTATCCTGCCTGTGGGAAGCGCAAATAAAAGATCCCTTGCTACTAATGGGAAAGAGTAGCCCATGTAGTGGCGACAGCGGGTTTCCTCTCAAAATCTGTGTGGTCCTTAACCATATGTCTGATGCCATATAACCGTAAATAAAATGTGTTGAGTGCGTCGTTAAATAAAACATTTCTTTCTTTGTATAGTACTAATATGTTCAAATTATAATATTTGGATTATTAACACTTTTAATTGTTTCTTGTTTCTTAAAAAGTTCATCTACTTCATTTATTTTTTTCTGTTAACTTTTCTAATTGAACATTTAGTTGTTTTTCACGTTTTTAATAGTTTCTTTTTTAGATGCATATACAACGGTTTTACCACGAATCATTCATAATACAATTTGCCATACTGACTGACCATCTATTGAATATTTAATTAACTTAATCTGTAATTTTATATTGTTCCAGAGTTTGCTTTGTTTCCTTTATTGCTAATATCTTAATTTATCTTCACATAATGAGTTATTGCATTTCCATAAACCTTTATCTCTTTCAAGTTCTTTAACTTTTATGGACTAAATAACAGGTGAATGGTGCGATTTAAAACTTGGGTATATATTTGATGAAGTCACAGACGAGGTTAAATGTGAAATGAGAAAATAATCTAAGAGTGATATCTGAATAACTTTGAGATATTAGTTTCAAATTACTATTTTAACTGAATTTCGAGCGAAAAAGTTACATTTTTTTTCAATTAGAATGTATTTGTGTTATTTTGTTGATCTAGCTCCTTGGATAAACTTTACCTTCGATTCACTGCAAGATGACTATAAAATCACTGAGAAAATGCCCTGGTGGGACGCAGCCAACTTTGGATGTGATTTCGAAAAAGGGATTCTTCTACCGCACAACAACATTCCGCAAAAACTGAAAAGTAAAATGAAAGCATGGAAAAAATACTGGGTTGGTGCTCTGGAGGTATATACACCTTGGAAGTGGACAGGTAATAAAAAATGACAGGGTCAACATAGTTTAGTGTTTAATGATTGCCTATTCAATAGCCACTAGTATTAGGTATCTAACATAAGTCTACTGTGGCACATATTTTGTAAAGAAGAGTGTCTACCATGTTATAATTATAAGCATGGAACAATGCATATTTAAAAAAATAATATTATCACCAATCTTTTCATTAATTTTTAAGACTAATATTCTATGCTTTTGATTGAAAACATGTTATTGTATGTAATGTATATATACTAAAGCTTTGGGCACACGTTATCAAACTTACGAGACCCTCTCTCAATTACAGACATTAAATTGTACAATAATGGTGACTGCAATTTTCAATAAAAATACAAACCAACCAATAAATAAAAGTAAACGTTTATAAGAGACGTTTGAATAAAATGACATAACGGAAAAAGGAAAAGAAATATAATGAATCGATGGTTTAACAGTATCCATTTTCATTGGATCTTCTCAGACAGCCTAACTGGTTAGTAATAACGCAAATGATAGTAACAACAAATAAATCATTCCACACAGCGAGATAAAGTTTCTTAGTCAAATCGCTTTATAGTTAATTTATTTGTGAACATGCTCAAATATTTGTTTATTGATATTATCATTTAAGGTGTCCGTCATCTGTGTTAATCGGCGAAGCTGTGCTTACATAAGTTTGTGGATGATTGTTTTTCATATCCAGATGAACGCAAAAGAAATAACAGACAATACTTATAATTAAATTTGAATTATACTTGCTAATTATAGCACTACAACTTCATACTGTATTTTGAATTGTTTTGGCCCATAAACAATAAAGCTCAATAAGACAACTTGCCCATATAAAATGACGTCATCAGATGTGACGTTCCCCGACTACGTAATTGTTTATATTCATTTATAACAATTAACAAACTCCTGTTGCTACGTCTGGACCAATGGGATGACGTTATATTGTAATGAATGTAACGGGAATTTAATTATAAAATTGATATTCAAAGAACTAATGTGTTTTCAAATAATGTCCACAATTACATTAAAGATCCATAGTAAGTCCACAGCGATATAGGTCTGCATTTAAAGTACGACAGGCATGTCTTAATCTGGTGTGTAAATCGTTTTCTTTTCGATTTCTGCATGAACATCCAGTGCTACTGCCTTTAGTAAAAGGTGAAACTCGTTCACAATTTCATATTTTTGCTTTCAGACTATTCCAAAGATCATTTGTTGAAGATATAAACGACACTTTAAACACATTTGTTCCAGAAAAAAAGATTAATATATCAGTTTTGTTCCTCATGCTATAGTGGACACGTTGTTCAACCCTAGGTGGTACGGGACGTTGCTAATAAAGAAGTCAGGAGCCATACCATTCATTATTTAAACATAGTACACAATGTTTTGACCTTTCGTCGTTCAGAGAGTGTAGCCAAACCAGTTTCTAAATATAACGCCTTTCTCGATGCAAACAATAGTAGACAGATTATTGTCCTTGCTTCTTCAAGTTGAACGTTTTCTACATATTCAGAATCTATTACTGAACACTCATCACAAACTTCAGAAGCATATTCAAGTACTGGACGAATGAACGTATATATTTGCATCAGTCTTTGTCGATCCGCAGAGTATTTTTATTCCAATAGAACAAAAATCATAGCTCAAGCTGAGTTACATACATTTTGAATGTGATTTGTAAATTTTCCATCATTTGTAAAAGTTAAACCTAAATAGTTATGTGTTAATAGGGTTCATACCAAAACACAAATTGATTACTTGAAGTGGGTTAATATTAGTTTTCGAAAATAATACTACATGCGTTTTATCAGGATAGAAATTGCTTAGCAATTGCTTTGACCATTTGTGCAGTTTTTGTATATTTTAATTAAGATTAGATTCTATAATCGTTATGTCATTTGATGATGCTGTTAAACTAGTGTCATCTGCGAATAATCTAGTCGCACAACACAGCAATAACACTGCCATATACTAAACAGAGACTTGGGAGTATTCCGGCCATTAATGCACCATATAAGTGACAATTATGAAAACAGTTTGATCCAGATCTAAACGTCAACCCATAATTTTTAATTTCTGATTGAACTTTTCAGAGGACAAATCTTCCATTTTCTTGGCCATTGGATCACTGAATGTTTCAGGTTACGAAGATACCCTTAACATAATCAATGCCAATGACCCGTATTTGTGTCATAAACTGTGCTCGAATGGAAATGTCGGTTTGCAGGTAATTTAATTAAACAAGTAAAATATTAACAATATGGATACATTTTAAACAACTCGTTTCTAACGCGCGCTCTCTCTCTCTCTCTCTCTCTCTCTCTCTCTCTCTCTCTCTCTCTCTCTCTCTCTCTCTCTCTCTCTCTCTCTCTCTCTCTCTCTCTCTCTCTCTGTATGTATGTATGTATGTATGTATGTATGATGTGGGTTGATAGCTACCACTGAGCGAATGCAACTAAATGAATGAAAAACGATTAGTTTCTGAAATTACTGTCCTAAGAATGTTTCTTGGTTTCTTGGTTTAATGCTTTTGTACAGACACTTTAGCAATGTATTAAAGTAACCGTCTGTCGTTTTGGTTATTAAACTATGTAATGCTTTATGTGTGCTTTAGGGCAGGTATTGTTATTGTTTGAGGCACAAGATTACTCCTTCGGTTACCCACTCAGGAAATATTAGATGTCCCGGATCATTTGATCAGTACTGTGGTGATGAGAACTCCATGACAGTTTATGACGTAGGTATGGTTTTATTTACTTTTATCATCAGACGTTTCATTTGATTAAAAAAATTCCTATGAATAGAAATTAGATTTAATATAACAACCAATTATTCGTGGTACCATTTGTGTGACAGTGGTGTTACAGGTACACAGAATATTTGAAGTAATCATTGAGTTGTAAACGTCAATTAATGTTGCTTTGGGTGTTTTCTATTTTAAACTGTTGTCCCATAATCTATCCACCCGAGCATATTTCTAAAATGACCAAACAATATCATTTTATAATCATATGCAAATTTGTTGTTTTGGTGAAAATACGTTTTTCAACTGTGTTTTATCATTAATACCAGTAATAATTAATATGAAAATAAGTCTGAAATATAATCTCCCAGTGTCATTAGCGTTTTGCTTTGTTTTACAGATGCACCTCAAAATTTAACATTTGATCACCATAATCAACCTACATGTGGATATTTGTACACCGAAACTGATGACAATGATTATATTTACAAGTTGACATTTACTAGAAACTGTGAAAACAAGTTCTATTATGCTTGTCCAAGTGAGTTGTTGTTATTTTTGGTTGTTTTTCCTACCAGCATAGCAATTTACTTACAAGCACTTACTGCTGCAGACATTGAGTTAGAAATTGTGTCTTTTCAATATATGTCTATTACTGACGCATGTAAGATTCAGCCTAAAGGGTGACCTCAGTTAACGGATTTCATTCAAAAAGTCATTATGGGGTGTCGTCAAACATTCATCCATCAATTCATTAATTCATTGAAAAAAGGTCATCTTACTCTTCCCAAACCATTCTGGTTAGTACATACCGACTTGTATCACTTTTCGCAAGACTGATATTATCACTGTTCTAAGACTGATTCGTGTGTGCATGCCTTCACAGCTACCTGCAGTTTAAGTTAAGTTATTTATTGCATTACATTTTACAACTTATTAAGCAGTATATAAAGAAACATTAACATATGATATAGTGGACTTATATACATGCATGAAGCCAACAGTCAGCTAGCTACATACAACTAAGATATTATTTCACTGGCAGTTTTCATCGAAAATATTAATAAATATGTAAACAAAAGTTTGTTTTTCTATTCGAAAATACCATCATCAATATGAACAGTAACACGAATGGATACAATTATAGATAAAATTACTTTACAATTATAATAGATATATAATTATATTCACCTGCAGTAAGTGTTTACCAAAGTTATTTATGCCCTTGTTGCTTCCAAACTCTTAAGTGCTTGAAGTAGTATTTTGAAATACACTTCATTCTTAAAGGCCTCGGTGGCGTCGTGGCAGGCCATCGGTCTACAGGCTGGTAAGTACTGGGTTCTGATCCCAGTCGAGGCATGAACTTTTTAATCCAGATACCGACTCCAAACCCTGAGTGAGTGCTCCGCAAGGCTCATTGGGTAGGTGTAAACCACTTGCACCGACCAGTGATCCATAACTGGTTCAACAAAGGCCATGGTTTGTGCTATCCTGCCTGTGGGAAGCACAAATAAAGATCCCTTGCTGCTAATCGGAAGAGTAGCCCATGTAGTGGTGACAGCGGGTTTCCTCTCAAAATCTGTGTGGTCCTTAACCATATGTCTGACGCCATATAACCGTAAATAAAATGTGTTGAGTGCGTCGTTAAATAAAACATTTCTTTCTTTTTCTTTCATTCTTAAAGGTTCGTATTGTGGACACTGAAGAATAAAACGAAACATTCTTCTGACTTGTAAAAACGTAGATATACGATTAAAAAAAAATATATATTTAAAATGCATGAATGAATAAACGTTTAACGACACCCCAGTACAAAAATTTATGTCGGGTTTTGGGTGTCATGCAGATCAGTTTTAAAACATACGTTATAATTAGTATTTTTGTGGGTTTAAAAAAAATCTTCTTTGTTTCGTTTTGTTCTGTTTTCACTTTTGTTTTCTGTGTTTTCTTTTTGTTGTTGTTTAGGTTTTTATTATGGATTTTTTTGTGATTTTTTTTCTCCCGATTACGATATAAAATATCATCGATAAAAATACATTGGTTATATCATGGTTATGCTTATTATTTTTTTTATTACATTTATTTAACAGAAACTGCACTGGACAGCAATAATCGTGAATGTGACCACAACGTGTGTATATCGACGAACAAAGCCACATGGAGACATGCTATGAATACATGCAAAAACAAACTATTTAAATTAACGACCGATGTTATGAAACACTTACAGACAGTGATTTCTAATAGTAATGGTTGGAACTGGTGGTCCAACACTAAACTATACTGGATTGGTCTTACGCGAAACAGGAAGTGTAAATGGATAAATGGTAAGGGAATGTGAAAAATATTGATTCAGGCGTTCACCTATTGGGTTTGCATTAAACTTGATGGACTCAGAAAAAACTCATACATTTTTAAAGAAAAGAGTCCAATGATATTGCTCTAATAAGTCATTGCGGCCATACACAAACATTCCCTTTGTTCTACTTTGTCATAAATGGGAGAGGGGTTTGTCCAAATCAATCCCAGCTTGGTTTACGAAAACATAACCCACTCTCGGACTACAAAAGGTAAAGTAGATGAGGCATATGTTTTTTGAGATTCCATGATGTAGAAGATTTAATGAACTGCTTTCAAACCTTTCTTTTGTCGTTTCATCTTACAATTACGAAATCGACACCTAATGATAATAACACCTACCGGTGGGAAACCGACAATTGCTTGGCGTTATTTCAATGTTCATCTGTGTGCGTTTAACAGAGAAAGAACGTTGGATATCAGTAGAAATCCGAACAGAGGAAGTAATTAGTTGCAATCTGCATATATCAAAGTCTGAATAACAGGTCAGAATATGTTTCTAATATCCGTTTCCTTTGTGGCAACCTGATTGTTTGACAGGTTTGATAAGTTTACTAGACCTTTTTGTTTTGTTTTTACACTTTTATGAATACTTACAGTAACATATGTTTCAAATCTTTTAATTTGTTTCTTGTTTGTTATACACCAATGGACCTCGATATGGGTAAAATGTAGTGTTCGTTTCGAATATTGACTAGCTAATTTGCGACTATCTGAATATTTAGGTTTTTAGATTGTAGCGAAAAATAATTAAATGAGATGGATAATGCCACGTGCATTCAGTCGGAAATATAAAACACGTCGCGACTTTTAGAAAAAAGGTTATTAGTAGTGACCTAACGTGAGTAGCTGAACTTTATAAAACAAGAATAGTCGATAACATGGGAATCAATCGATTTCAAATCCAGGAAACAAGAATTAAAACACAATCTGTGCAATCAATTTATACAACAGTGTTTTTTTTATAATACTACAAACTCTTTTAGGGTCCAATTTTAAAGTTTGTTTTATTTAACGATACCACTGGAGCACATTGATTAATTAATCATCGGCTATTAGATGTGAAACATTTGGTAATTCTGACTTGTAGTCATCAAAGGAAACCCGCTACATTTTCCCTAATGCAGCAAGGGATCTTTTTTATATACACTTTCCCGCAGACAGGAAAGCACATACCATGGCCTTTGACCAGTTGTGGTGCACTGGTTGGAACGAGAAAAAACCCAAATCTGTTGAATGGTTCCACAGAGGTGGTTCGATCCTGCGACACAAGCACCTCAGCCGAGAATTCAACCGACTGAGCTAAATCCTGCCCAGGCCAATTTTATACATTATCGAAAATGGAATTTACTTCCAACCCTGTTTGACAAAACATTATATACCAATTAGTTCCCATCGCATAATTTTGTCATTCATATTGTTTTAGTGTGCTACCAGTCACATTATAGTTTTTATGTGTCTTAACTTGCTTTTTGAGGTTATTAAACGTTCGTTACACAATTCAAACTGTATAAAAGACGTTAGTGTGAGTCACTTATTGTTTAGTGGGTAATAGAATATTCGCTCTTCATTTCCATCGAATTTTCGAATACCTTTTTTCAGAGAGAATACCGAACACTAGTAAAATGTAATGCCCTACAACAGCAATTCTTGATTATAGTCGTGGTGCAAATATGTACATTTGTATTGCTTTAGTGGCGACTTTGCTTTTTACCACTATTTACTTCACTCTACCCCACCGTTTCTCCCCGTTTTTATGTGTATCTGCACCCCCTCTTTCTCGCTACCCAGGCAGAATGTATCTCAGTTGTAGAGCACTCGCCTGAGATACGGTTCGTCGTGGGATCGATCGCCCTCGATGAAATCGGGTTTTGTCTCTTGCATCTAGTACTCCACGACTGCCAAAGCAAAGGCCGTGGTGTATACTGTCATGTCTATGATTAAGTGCATCAAAATCCATTGCTGCTTAATTGTCCTAAACAACAATTTAATATTCCAGAGTTGAGTCGCGGAGCTGGATGGAACATGAAGCCCAGACCTTTTTGGGTCCCCTAGCAACAAGGGTTCAAATATATAAATATAAAAAAACTAATATAATAAAATAATATGTTGGTATGTTATAACATTATGAGTGTTAATTAGGAGATAAACATACTCTGATTTCATTTTCGAGGTAGGTTATCGTGGATTTAACACCGCTAAATGTCATTTAAAACCGAACGCGTTAACCATGATTAAAACGTATTCAAAGTTAGAACTATTTTTAATACGCGGAGGGAATATGAGTGAACAGGCAGGATAGTTCCACTTTATTTATGTCGATAATGTTGAAATGTCAACACCTGTTGACAGTATAAAAACATAATAAATAAATACATACGACCGTAGAACTTGGAACAAATATTTAATCTCGTCTATTGTATTAACATATGTAAAGAAAAATCCATAAACAAGAATAAATAACACGTTTGTTTGAAATTTAATAAATCACCCCCACACCCTTCACAAAAGTCAACCAATTGCAACGTTTAATGCATTCTTAATTCTGAAAATAATTCTTTATCACATTAGGCCTACTATCCTCAATTAAAAAAAATTCAGACATCCCAGCCCATATGTATTTTTAAATATTCAAAGGCTTGGAAACTGAAGCTAATACGTATGATATTCTGTCATTTTCTTTTTCATTTTGTAACAAAATTCGATCGTCTGCTATAACTAGGCTACATTATTATACAGCTATTTTTCCATTTCTTCTTGTTAAAACTGCAGTTTGTGTACTTACTTTCATTCTTGTCTTCTTTTGGCAACTCTACATACATTTCTTCTTCAAACCAGTCTGGATTTATATCAAAAACTTCCTGAAGCGTACCGATGTCAAAAGTGCCCCATTGTTCGGCTGACATGTTTGTAAATACCGCGTTGTATTCATACGCGAGTAAAGCGGCCTAATTAAATATTAGGTTGTTCTCCATTATTAATCATCTAGGATTTAAGGTAACTGGCCAATCAGAATCGAGTATTTTTTAAAGTCATGGTAGAATAAATATATAATGTCATAATAAAATACACTTTCCAAAAATAAAATTAATTATATTGCCTGTAGGTGTAATTCAGTATCTCAAAATTACTTCACCAATGTTCCTCATTCTGATAAACCAGACACTGGGCCATCGGTGTGGTCAGGATTTTATAGTGGGTAGGCACCCACATCGGATCTTTTAGATGTTTTATGAGGCGACACGCAGATAGGTGGTTGGAAAAATTAGGTCTGGTTGGTGCCATGACCCCAGCCCCTTGGTTACGCCAGTGAAATGGACCCGAAATAGGCATGTAACATCATTCAGTGGACATGGACATGTATTGCGACATCATTTTACCTTGACTAAATTAGAATTTTGATCTTGACCTTAACATATAAAATCGGATAGCAACCCTCTCTCGAAAAATTTGTGTGGTCCTAAAGTACAACCGTGCCGATTGTGGTGATTTAGGCTAAAGTGTCACAATATCGCCCAAATGTGGCTACTGCCCTAGTAAAAGTATACCCCCACCTTACATACTCTATTCGTTACGAAATAGGCATATCTCTCTCTCTCTCTCTCTCTCTCTCTCTCTCTCTCTCTCTCTCTCTCTCTCTCTCTCTCTCTCTCTCTCTCTCTCTCTCTCTCTACGAACGTGCACATTATGGTTTGTATAATTATGTGTGGGGGTATGCGAATATTTATTTCTTTTCTCCATTCTTTTTATCTTGTTGACAATAGCAATCATTGAGGAAACATAATAATAAAATGGAATATTATTTTATAGTTGCATTTTGCCAGTAGACTTTAGTCTTGATTTCGAAAAAAATAGGCATAAACAAATTCAATGATTTCTTCAAGAAAACCCTGTTGGTTTAAAATAGTGTTTGTTTCATGTTTATTGTTTAGGTACTGATTTTGCGAAAGACTTACTGTACTACTCTGAACGCCCGTCTATACAAGAATGTATTGCTGTGTACAGGACATATTCAGGACACCTGCGCTTTATACCAAAACAATGTTCAACAGAACTGAGAGCCTTTTGTCAGCTATGTAAGTTTTCAACGATTTATATTGTATCCTATTCTGCTACCACCAGATAACACTTATGTCTCGTACAAAAAACATAGGCGTACGAGCTCCCATTTAGCGGATGTTAATGACCATTTTATAATAAATGGCCCATTTTGTACTATGTAACAATTTTGTAATAAAGAACTACCAATTTTGTAACAAGTACCCATCTGTAAATAACAGCAACCACCCCCCCCCCCCCCCCCTAATACAATTAGGCCCATTTTATAATAAAAAATGGTGCCCATTTTGTAAAACAAATACCAGTTGTGTAATAAATGCTTTAAAAACATTAGATCATAACAAATGTGTTAAATATTTACTAATTTTAAACACATGTTAATACGGAATTATCTTCATCTTAATATATAAAAAAGAACTTTCCAGTTTTAAACATGTTAATACGGAATTATCTTCATCTTAATATATATAAAAAAAAAGAACTTTCCAGTTTTAAACAGATGTTAATACGGAATTATCTTCATCTTAATATATTAAAAAAACCTTTCCAGTTTTAAACAGATGTTAATACGGAATTATCATTATCTTAATGTATAAAAAAAGTTTCCTATTTCTACCACGATTTTAGTTTGTTTCGACCCTTTCTGTCAGTTTTCTCCGACTCTGTCTTCTGAGCTATCCACACCATCGCCTATCTGTCTCAACGTCCTCCACGGGTGCAGTCTCTGTGTACTTCCCTGCACCCACCTGGCATCATCGTCCTCTGTCGCTAATAAAACTGGTCTGATCCAAGGCACTAAGGACCGCCGGTAGTAGGGGAGCATAGTAGGTAGTTACAAGTGCCTCTTAACAATGTCAGAAGTAACTACTAAACACTCCCCGAAGTGGTCAGACTAAGCCCACAGCTAATAGCTGATGGGGAATCAATGAGTGGGATGTGGAGGTGGACAGCGAAAGAAGTTGAAAGATAAGAGGAGATGCCAGATCGGGAAGAAATGAGATGGAAGTAAAAGGTAAGGGGGAAGTGGGATAAAAGGTAAGGGGGAAGTGGGATAAAAGGTAAGGGGGAAGTGGGATAAAAAAAACAAAAAAAAACAATTTTGTAATAAATGCTTTAAACCATTAGATCATAACAAAGGTGTTAAATATTTACTAATTTTAAACACATGTTAATTCGAAATTTAGATTGGAGTTTTGCATAAAGATATAAATCGATTGTAATGTAAAGCATTCTTCCTTAAATTATTAATTAGGGTTTTATAGATAATGTAGTTAGGGCTGAAATAGCTCGTCTATCATCACATGTAATAAATGGTTCGCAAGTAATTAGTACAACATACCAGGACCTTTCCTCTAGAGTTGCTTATGCCTCTTACATTAAAAGTATCATTGTTCGAATTCTATGTTAGTTGTGTTCAAAGTAAGGATTGTTTTCAATTTTGAGTTTGTGTCTTATGATCACAGTATAGTACTTAAAATATTCAGCCGTGTATTACATGTGTGAGAACGTACAAGAAAGGAACAAAGCAATAGACGAATCTATATATCACAATGTATATATCACCGCCATTTAGATTATGACCAAAACCACAAAACGTGAACATTACATGACTTCCATCCCCTAATTACATTTGTTTTATTGTTTTCTTTCATGGGTATACTTTTATATTATTTACTTTCATTAGATCATGTTGCTATCTTCGCAGATGATTGGGTCGCCACGATACTATAATAATGACTGACATTTCTAGTGTATTTTACAAAAATACTAAACTAATTTTATATAAGGAGAAGACCCTTTAATTTAGATCCACTTTCATGTTATGAATGCGAATATGTTTGTTTAGATTGTTGATCAAATTTTCTCAGTGTGTTCCACACATATACTATTACATGGCATAACACAATTACACATGTAATTCATGACAACTCTTGTCAAATTAAGTATATTCTGGTATACTACATGTATTTTGGTTCGTTATCTGAGCTTTGATTATAAACTTCAGTTGTTATAATATTATATAAGTACAATTGTTTACAATTAAAGATTTTAACATTAATAAACATAATTTCATTTCATTTCGGTTAGCAATCTTGTGTGCGTGGTTAATTTGAATTATTAAATTTATAAATACGTGTTTTTAATGCATAACATATGTTACAATTCAGTAGAAAGTATATTTCTGTTTGAATAATATTTGGACGAAAGGGCCAGTATCTTTCTTCTCTTGGAATTTGGAGATTCTCATATCTTGAATTTTCAATATTTAAATTATACAAGCATGTTACTACATTTTTGTTATTACAGATGTTTATGTTTTGTGGATAACAAATATAAAAACAAAATTAATAGCTGTTATAACATTATTATTATACCCGATGCTACATATTGCATAGGTATATCTGGTATCAATTTTATTTAAGATATTTTGTTTTCAAGTTGTTTACTTTTAATTTTTGCACTAGTAAGAGTTAAGTTTACAATGAGAAAAGAAAAAAGAAAAAGAATTGGAAGTTAATTTGAAAGAAAAGGAATTAGAGTTAAATTTGCAGAAAGAACAAACATAATTACAGTTAAATTTGCAGAGAGAATGACAAGAACATAAGTTGAAAATGAAAAGTTAGCATTGGCAATGAAATCAAATTCCAATATAGGGGAACATTCTGGTACTAAAGTTAACAGCTTTGAAACAGCTAAAAACCTGAGGCAAGTTCCTAAATTTCAGGAAAAAGAAGTTGACAAATTTCTTTTGCCTTTTGAGAAAGTGACTTACAGTTTAAAATGGCCAAAAGAAGTTTGGACTCTTATGTTACAAGCGTTCACGTGAAGCTGTTTAGGAGTCACTGAGTTTTAGCCCTTTTGCACTGGTGTTTGGTTATACTGTTCGTGGACATTTGAAACTGTTAAACAAAAAAGTGGTTGAGTGAAGAAGCTGACCTCAATCTTTTGGACTAGGTTTCAGGCTTTAAACAAAAACGTATTAAAGCAAATGAACTTGCTAAAACAAACCTGAAGCAAAGGCACGCAAAAATTAAAACATGGTATGACAAAGGTGCCAGAAACAAAGTGTTTAATTCAGGTGATAAGGTTCTGGTAGTTCTGCCAATTCCTGGCAGATACTTTGGGACTTGCGAAGTTGAGTCTATATGTCGAACGAATATGTTGATAGAAATGAACCTGGTATAGTTAAACCTATTTCCACATTAGCCTCTGCCAAGTGTAATAATGATATGCATTTTGTAAACAATGTTAACCTTCATTTGCCTCATAAGATCCAGGAGAGTGATTAGCATTCCACGGGAAACACGTTGAGATTATTTTGATAACCATCCATATTATTTGTTTTATATAAAGATGAGAGATGTTTACTAATTAGCCTTAGCCTTCATTACGTTCAGGCCGTTAAACAATATGATGCATAAGCTGAAGTGACACGATTAGGTTTACAGGAGACACTAGTATACTAGTAATACAAATGCAGTAAAATAATAAAGACAATAGTGTAATAAAAATGGAATAAATTAAAAGTAATGTATATATGTATGCATGCATGTATGTGTATCTCTCTCTCTCTCTCTCTCTCTCTCTCTCTCTCTCTCTCTCTCTCTCTCTCTCTCTCTCTCTCTCTCTCTCGTACATCGTAAATCCCGTATTTAGAATTAATTAAATTAGAAAATATTTAACATCTTCAAATTACCCTATCGTTTTAAGCATTTATTAAAGAATGGGTATATATTTTATTACCAAATGGGCACCTATTTGTTATAAGAAAATGGGCCTGATTTTTATTACAGACTGTCCATCTACTTTTCTTACAGAATGGGCCATGTTTTGTTACAAAATCGGTACTTATTACTACAAAGTGGATCGTTTATAAACAAGGTCTTAAAGGGACACACCCTAGTTACGGCTAGTTGTTAACCATTACGGCGTTGTTTTTCGCTATTAAACCCATTTTTTCACAAATAAAATTGCACTTTACTTACCGTTTATTATTTAGAATATACATTTCCATTCACCTGAAGTGTTTTTTGGTAATCCTGGTAATCCTGGTGTTTGTAATACCACAAAATATATTTTTCGTATTTCTTAAAAACGGACGCACGTTTGAGAAAAAACCGTTGAGCAGACAAGGTCTAATCTATTTTTAGAGGGGATATTTCCATTTCAATGTCACAGACGTTGGTATACCACGTGACTGTTATCATTTTGGTTCGGTTTGTTTTCTCGTGCACGGTTCGCGCAATCAACATCCGATTTGTTGTTGTTCATTTGTGAGATTTTTCTTCACAGTTCGTGAACATTTTCAATAACAATAAAGTTCAGACAAGTAAGTGTCTCAATACAAAACGTTACAAACCCTTAAAACCAATAATTTTGCTAAGTCTTACGATATCTGGAGAGGGGATACAACCAGGACAGAACAGTTGGAACATGTCCAGGAGAGGTGAAAGAAACGCACCCCAAGTCTGTGAAATTTGTCGTGACGTAGGCATTGTTGTGCTTCGAGCGACATCTACCGGTGACATCAAAATACTAACTTTCAATTTTTTTTCAAGCAATTGGGACATGGGGATTCCCATGGTATTTATCGATATAAAACCTGCATTTGATAAAAACATGATCTAAGTGTGTTACAGGTTTGTAGATTAACCAAATTATAATTTATTTTCGCTGGATCGAACTAGGGTGTGCGGCTTTAACAAATGTTTATTCATATTACCACCAAAGATCAATATAGGGTTCTATTCGAAGCACTATGCATTTTTACATCGATTACAACTAATGTTCCAAGTAGAATGGTAAAAATGTATTATAATTTTTCACGAATGTGTCTTAGGTTTTGCCGAAATGCCATTATTTGCTCCAGCAGTAGTGGTTGCAGTTGTAACAAAGAGCTATTAAAACTGAGTGCGTGCGTGTGTGTGTGTGTCTATAAAACTATATATATATTGAATCTGACGTAAATATTTTTAAAATCTTTATAAATTTGTTTAATACATTTATTGTTTATTATTATTATTATTAGTAGTAGTAGTAGTAGTAGTAGTAGTAGCAGTAGCAGTAGCAGTAGCAGCAGCAGCAGCAGCAGCAGCAGCAGCAGCAGTAGTAGTAGTAGTAGTAGTTGTTGTTGTTGTTCTTATCGGTCCAACCGGAGGGAACTATATGTCTGTCTGTTTGTCCATCCGTGCATCTGTCCATCCGTCCCATAAATCGTTTTTCATAGCAATTTACCTATTTTGCATAAAGTTATGGCCCTTGAGCTTAGGAGATACGAAAATTGGTTTTCCGGACTTTTGTTTTTGCAGTGCCTCAAGATACTGAGCTGAAATTGTGTGTATATCTTTATCATGTTCTGTTACAGATCAAGTTTTTGTTTCTTGGCGATTTACCCATTTTTTATAGAGTTATGGTTCTTGACCTTAGGAGATACGGAAATTGGTTTTTCGGACTTTGGTTTGCAATGCCTCAAGATATTGATCTAAACTTTTGTGTACAGCTTTATAATGTTCTGTTACAGATCAAATTTGACTTTCAATCGCAATTTACCCATTTTTCACAGAGTTATGGCCTTTGAACTTTGAAGATATGAAAATAGGTTTTCCAGGCTTTTTTTTTGTTTTTGCAATGCCTGAAGATACTGCAATGAAATGTTTTATATAGCTTTATTATGCACTTTTAAAAATCAAGTGTAACGTTCATGGAGATTTATCCATTTTTACATAGTTATGTCCCTTGAATTTAGGAGATACGGAAAATATGTTGGGCCCATTAGCAGATATCCATTGCTTTAGCAGTACTCTTAGGGCCGATTTCTCGTCGCCGGTTTAAGTCTGATTTGCGGTTTAAACTCTGTTCAAATTCGGCTCAACTAAAATTCTCATTTCTCGTTGCAAATCAGATTTGAATCTTGGATCAAAATCTTCTTAAACCAGGTTCAAAGTAAACCTCCTAATCGGGCGTTTGAGGTCTTGATCCATGGAAATATGGCCGACTTATATATTGACGATCTTGAAATATTGCAATAAAATCGCCATATCGTGTTGTTAATGTACAGTTTGACCCATTTTACGCATACAGTGAATATGAATTCCTTCAACGATTCCATTTGTCAAAGGAAGGTGTGAATAATATGGAAATTATGTTTCGCAGTAACTTATTAACAGATGCCATAACATTACAGCCATGCAGCAAATACTATGGACATTGAAGTTTTTTGCAACAGGTTAATTTCAAATAGTTCGTGCAGTTTGGCTATTGCAGCATGACATACATGTAGGTAATACGTAAAATGTCCATCTGGTGATGAGGTAGATCGTACCAAACAAGATATTTTCACTTATAGTGAATTCCCAGGGTTGTAGGCGCAATACGTACCATTTTCATTCGTTGTGGCATCATCATCAAAGTTATTTGCTTGAGGGTCAAATACATTTTTCCAGCAGACCTTTAATGGTTTGGGATGGCGGGACACAGCCCTTTGGAAAAATGTCCGCCTGGTGCACGATTGTTCTAGGATAGATCCTCATTGGTGGGTCATTTGGGCTATTTATCGTTTTAGCCAGTGCACCACAACTGGTATTCCGTGGTATGTGCTATCGTATCTGTGGGGTGGTGCATACACAATATCACAACTAATGGAAAAATGTAGTGGGTTTCCTCTCTAAGACTACATGTTAAAATTACCAAATATTTGACATTCACTATATTATTTTTACAGACTCACTTTCGTGTCTCTAATACTTACAAAATATGAAGCTGGAACATTCCTTAATTAGGATGTTAATACGAAAGTGCATCTTTTTATTTGTTACACTGATCTTAAAAATGGTATTAACCAAATTTTGTTTTCAACTTGGCAAGATGATTGGAACGTTGCGGTCGCAAGCTTCATTCTGTCAAACCAGTCCTGAGAGAGTGGCTGTCCTATGGGCGGCGCAAAAAGAATGAAATAGTCTTGCGACACATTCATTTATTCTGAAGAAGGATCCCCCACTGCAGTGTGAACACTGTCAATGTACACTGACGGTTGACCTTTTGTTTTTGGTGGAGTGTAATAATTTTTAACAGATGCGAAAAGATATATTTGGAAGACACAATGTGATGGAATCATTTCTATTTCACCCACAACGTATTTTGAATTTTTTGCATGTTGACTTTTATTTAAAATTTCATATATTTATCTGTCATGTTCATATACACGGCATTTTAACATACTTGCGATAATTATACTTTGCATAGCTCTTTACACTGCTTTTTAATTTTATATTGATGTTGACCATCAATTCATACTTTGTTTTTACCATTGTTTGACACCCAATAGCCGATGTACCTTTATACCGTATCATTCATCCATTCCAATAGCTCTAGTGATGACTTTTTAACAATTGTAATTACA